>NC_041231.1:3610328-3721463 GCF_002837175.3 Physeter macrocephalus | reverse complement strand
CACCAGGACCCACACTGAGTCCCCGCATCTGAGGGGACGCCAAGTGCCCGGCAGGGCTGGCCGCCCCGGGCCTTGGCTTCCAGCCGACGCGGGTGGGTTGCGGGGGGGGGGGGGCCGCTGAGCACCAGCTCCGGGGGGTCCTGCCCTCCCGGCCCGCCCCCACGCACTGTTGCTGGCCAGCCACTCATTGAGGTCGATCTCCCGGGGCAGCACCACCAGCTCCTTGAACCCGAAGTCGGTGATCCTGGACTTCGTGTACTCCGGCTCCAGGTACACCTTCTTCTCCTCGGCAACGGGCTTCTTCCCGTTGGGCTTGGCTTTGGACTTCCTGTGGAGACAAGGGAGCGCGGGGTCACGGCAGATGCAGGCGTGGAGGCCGCAGGCCGGCCCGGGAGACGAGCGGTGCCGGGGGACGCCTCGGGGGCTTCTGCTCCCGCGGGCCCAGGCGTGGGAGGAAGCTGCCCTGCGCCCGTGCCCTCCCCTGCCACCGTCAGGGGCCCAAACCTGGAACCCAGGGCGGGCAGGGAGCTCGGGCCCACCGAAGGGTGGGGTGGCGGCCACACCAGCCGGCTCACCCGCCACATGTGACACCGCGGCCCTGCAGCCCTCTTGGCCCCCATCTGGGCCTGGGGTCCCGCCGCAGGGACACAGGGACGCACACCACTCGGCCGGGCCCTGAGCCTCTGTGCAGTCCCACCATGCGTCCTGCCGTGCAGAGGATCCAGCAGCCTGCCCTTACTGAGCGCCCACCGTATGCCGACGCCCCAGGCCACCCCACTGAGGCCTCCTGTCATCACGAGTTCACGGCTCACCCGCCTGGCACCTGCCCGCTGGCCCGCGCTCTCACCCAAGTGCACGGGGCAGGTTCCAGGCAGAGACAGGACTAGGCGTGAGCAGATGTTACAGAGATTTGACGAAATGGCCACTTTTCACTACAATTTTTCTTGGTCAGGAAAACAGTTCTTTTCCATTAAAAATATGCTGTTATAGAACACAGAACGGGCCTGTTATGGCTATTTTTACACGCACGAATACGTAGTTTTGCAACGTCTTTGTTCTCCTACAGCGAGCGTCAGTACCTACCCTGTGAACCAAAGCTCTCTGGGGCTGAGGGAGCCTCGGCCCCACCTCGGCGGAGAAGGCGGCGGCCCCAGAACCAGCCTCCCTCCAGCTGCCCCCAAGGCCGGAGCCGGGGCCACGGTGTGTGCGGCCCAGGCAGGCCAAGGAGATGGCACATCCCCTAAGGAGGAAAACTGCCCAACAGTGGCCCAGAGCCTGCGGCCGGGACGCCAGCCGAGTCACCGTGTCTGCCACGGGCCGGAGCCCGAGCTGAGCGAAGTGAGTGGCGTGCCGAGGGGCTGCCTTCCGGGCGCCGCCGCCCCACGTCGGCCAGTGTGGAGCAAGGCTGCTCTCTCCTGCACCTGTAGGCCCACGACGTTTCAAGGTTAAGACTGGGTTCTTGGGCCGGCGTGGGTTGAAAAACGGAAGGAAAAAACCCCTAAGAGCACGGATTAGTCTCTTGCTTCTTTCACCTGAATGACTGAAATCTTTAGTGGCAGACATCACGACTTCCAGAAAACAAACTGCAGATCAGTCAAACCGTCCTGAGTCTCACTGACCCGAAGAGGCCACTTTCGGCTGCAGGCTCTCAAGGAGGGTCGCCTGGGACAGGGGAAGATGGAGCGAGACGGAGGGCAGGTACAAAGCCCAGTGCGGCCCCCATCCCAAGGGGCAGCCGCAGGCCGGAGGGACGCCGCCTTGCAGGGGAGGGTGGGCAGGCCGAGGACCTGGGCCCGGGGGCTGGGGCTCGCGGCTGGGTCCTACCAGCTCACACCCCCGTGGTCTCCAGCGCCCGCCCGCAAAAGGAGAGGCGCTCCCGTCGCTGCCTCCGGGGCCTGGGTGAAAACACACCGCGGCCCCGCACAGGGCGCGAACTAGACACTGCCGTCCACCGTCCCAAGGGCTCTGTGTCCCTCCCGCCCCCGCCAGCCCCGCCGAGGCCCACATGTGGTGGCGCAGGGGGTGTCACGCGGGATGAAAGGTCTGCAGCTCCTGACCTTGCCGTTTTTTCCCCTTCTGTTTTGAAAAGTTGCTGGTGGTTTATTTAAGAGAAACAGGAAGGAAAAATGCTCCGTGAATGCCAGGGAAATGTTTTCCCTTCGGCTTCTCACAGCAGATCTTTGCCTTAAAAGGTAATGTGTGCCTGGCCTCCGGGTGCAGCGCCGGCAGTGGCCAGTGCTGGGCAGGGGCCACAGTGTCCTGCGGACGGGCCCGGGTGGGCTGGGGCTGGAGCTGGAGTGCGGGTGTGAACGCTGCACAAACACAACCACAAGCAGGGGGCACTCCGGGGGTCCCCACGGGGGGGCAGGTGGGGCTGTTCACTGGGGACAGGAGTGGGCACGGGCCTTTGGGGGCCCTGCCGCCGCCCCCAGTGTACACAGAGGGGGACAGGGCCCCAGAGGGGCTGAGGGCGCCCTGGGCTCCCCGGAGATGGGTGGATGGGGTGCTTTCCTGACCCTGGGTCTGTGCTGCTCAGCCATGCGCCACCCATCAGAAAGCGGGCACTCGCTTGGAAGGTCCCCATGTCCACAGCCCCAAGCACACAGGATGCACCTCCAACCCCAAGCCAACTTCTGCTCTGGTCACCCCTGAGTGTCCATCCGCTGGGCAGATTCCCAGCCGTGAGCCCGGCCAGGCTTCACCGACCCCCTCGCCTGCGCTCCAAGCGTGTACCTGCCCGTCCCCTGCCGCAGTGTACACCTGGCCCGGGCCAGCCACCCACTCGGAGCCTCCGTGTCTGGGTGTGGGGGCTGCCGCCACCACACGTGAGGGAGGGAAGAGCGGGGGCCTGGGCTGTGAAGCCACCGCCAGACCCGCCTCCGCGGCCCGCGCTCAGGGCACACACGGCAGCAACAGCGGCCGGGTGGCCTTTACACGAGCGACCACGGGCGGAGCAGCAACAGGAAGCGGCCGTCACGGAGGGCATCGCGGGGCCTTGGGCACAGGCCTGCTCGGGGTGCCGCCGTGCTGAGGGTGTGGTGTCCTTGTGCCCACACGTCACTTCCAGGGAGACCGAGAGCCCCTCCGGCTGAGGGCACCCTCCATGTCTGGTTCTCAGAGGGGCGGGGGAGGCAGCCCCCGGAGGACCCGGGTTTCTGCTCCGTGAGACAGGCGTTGGGGGCTCTGGGCCATGATCTGTGTGGTCAGAGGCCTCCACCTCCTCGCCCCCCCTCACTCCTCCGTCCGCACCTGCCCTCCTACAACCAACAGGCAGGAGCACCCCGGGGCCCCCAGGCCCTGCCTCATCACCCAGCACTGGCCTGGGGCCCCCAGACCCAGAACGGCTGGGAGCGGCTCTCCTGCCAGGTCGGCCGGCCCGGACCTCTCTGCACCGTCCTCGAGTCTCCCTTCACGCCCTCCACCAGGAGACGACGGCCACCGACCAGGTGGTGGCAGGACTGAGGGACAAGCCGGCCTGGGGCGAGTCTGGGGACGTGGAAGGGCCTGCCACACCTGAGTGCCACCACCCCAAGTCCTGTCCTTTCTAGAGAGGTGAAGGCTCCTAGCCAAGACGCTCAGCCCCTTAGAGCACAGAGTTTCAGACGACACGTGGTGACCTTGGAAGTGCGACAGGCTGCCGCGTGACATAGCGGCAGCACCCATCCTCGGTCGCCGAGGCTGCGTCGGCAGAGAGGACGGGACTCTCCGCCCAGAGGCACCAGACTCCTAAACGGGCCCTGTCCAGCCTAGGACCAGGCACGCCCTTTCCAGCTGGGGCTCCCACAAATCCACGTAAGGGAAGGCTGGGCGTGGCCCCGATGCGGAGGGACAACTGTGGAACCCCTGGGCCGCGGCGGGCAGGAGGGTGGACGCCAGGCCTCAGCCCACCCAGGGTCCACCGCACCCTCCTGGGAGAAAGAGCGCGGCTGTGCGCACACGCGGAGAACCCCCCGTCTTACTGTGGGCTCCGAGGCCGAGCCCCACCCAGCCGACGCCAAACACCTGGGAGGGGCCGCGGCTCCGCAGGAAACACCTTCTGACGGTCTCCCCAGTGGACACCCACGCAGCCTCACCCCTCAGCCTCCCCTGCTCCTGAGGCCTTTACTGCGGGGGGGCAGGGTCCCCACACCCGAGGCGTGGACACAGCTGGGTCCCTCCGCCTGGCAGGCGTGGACCCAGCTGGGTCCCTCCGCCAACACGCCTGGCCTGGCACATTCCTGTCTACACGACCCCGCCCAAGGTCACTCCGCCCAGTCCCCTGGGATGGCCCCCGCGGTGGCTGCTCGGTGTGACTTGGGCACAGATGCAGACGGCCACGCAGCCCAGCCCGCCGGGTGAGACGGCTGGAGCGTGTGGGAGGGGTCCAGCCCAAGGAACGTGGATGCGCCGCGGGCCCCGCCTGCACACAGCCCGCCTGCACACAGCCCCGAGTGCTGGGGTGGGCGGCGGCCGAGGGAACCCACTGAACGCCAAAGGCCCACGCCACGAGCTCAGTTCACTGTCTCCATCCACAGGCCACTCGGCTGACCCAGCCCCCAGACCCCAGGCACGGCCACCCCTGGGGGCCACCACAAGGACGCCTTGGCTGGCACAGTCGTGCCCTCCAGGGAGCAGAAAGCAGCTTCCGGGTTTTACAAACAAATGAATCCTCCAGGCATCATCAGTGCTGGGCAAGGAGCTGCTGGTCTCCAGGCCCAGAGCCGGCTTGGCTGCAGCCAGTGAGGTGGCGCTGGATCGGGGGACGAGACGGGCAGGTGGGGGCGGCTCCCCGCTCCTCAGAGCCCCGCCCACCCTGCTGTCCTACGCCCCAGCCCCCCAGCCAGCGCCTGGCCCGCAGTGCTCCCCAGCTGCTGGCACAGATGCCAGAGCGGCCAAGGTTCTCACCAGGAGGGGGACGCAGGGCAGATTCGGCAGGGGGCACCTGCAGGAAGTCAAGGGAGCCTGGAGGCCTGAAGGAGGGTGGGCAAGCCTGGAGGTAGGGCGGCCTGGAGTCAGCCTTGGGGGACAGAGGGGGTCGAAGGTCTGGGGTGGGGAGCGGGGTTTCGAGGCTCCTGCAGATGCGTGAACGTGGACTCAGAGTAAGACACAGATGCCGGGAAGGTCCCACAGGACGGCCCCATGGAACACAGGGTGGTGCCACAGGTGGTCTTGGAAAGGAGGAGCCCACAGACAGGGGTGCCCACCCTCCCAAGACCCCAAGTTCTATGAAGTGGGACTGGGAAAACTGCACTCTGACACTTAGAGACCCCCCCCACCGCACCTGGACCATGTTCTCACCAGCCCTAACTGGCCCTGGTGACCAGCCCCTTCCCAGAGCAGAAACTCGGAGGTCGAGGGCTGGGAAGAACCCCACGGAACCCCTGTCAAACCCCCACGGGCTGCACGAGGCAGTCGCTGTGGAGAGAGACACGCAGGTCATTTCTCGGTTTAACAGCCTGGCAGTCAGCACCCAAACAAAGCACACTTTCACAAGCCGTGTGTCCCCTACAAAATAAGAGACCCACTGAGAGGAAAGCCACCGGGGCAGACAGAGCGAGGGCTGCGGACAGCGGAGCCCCACCGTCCACGCACATCAGGTGCTTGGGGAACTGCTCCGTCTAAAACTGCAGCCGCAAGGCGGCCACTCCGCTCAGAGCCCGCATCCTCCTCTACCCGTGAGCTAATAAGCTGCTCTTCTTCTAACACCTGGCTGGACCGCCACCTTCACTGGGAAGTCTTCTCGGATCCCCCAGGGGGACGGCCTTGGCCTCCTTCTCGCGGACAGCTCAGAGGGCTGGCCCTGCCTTCCCGGCCTCCGTGGAGCCTGTTTCGGCGTCCGGGCCCCTCCCACCATGCCACGTGCACACAGGCACGCACCGGCCCCCACTCGCTGTGGGGACGTCACCGTTCCTGATCTGAACCAACGACCTGAGGGGGCACTGCCAGCTTGCCCCACACCTTTACATCGCAGGGCAGACTCCCCGTGAGTCCTCCCTGGGTGGCAGAGGGCAGTCCCCGTGGGAGAGGAGGGTGCGAACCATGGAAGCCGGAGACACAGGTCCTAGAGCTCACTGCGGGTCCCACCACCAGCCACACTTGGCCCTCACCCCAGACCCTGACCAAGAGGCCTGCTTAGCTTGGTTGCAATTAAAGACAGGATTAGAAAAGCAAAAGAAACTTTCACTTAAAAGTTACGACCCACCCAAAATTACAGGCAAATACAAGATTATTACACTGAAGGAAACCTGATTTCAGTCTGAACCGTGGCACATGCTGGGTGAGGAGGGACAGTGCTCCTGACCCCGCCAGGAGCCTATCCTGGGCCCCCTCCCCTCCCCTCCCCGCTGGGCTGAGCCGGGCCCCCCAGGCCCACAGCGTAGAACAGACCTGACCGTTGGGAAGGCCTGGAAGGCCTGCTCCCCGGCCCCCATGCGCTCCCAAATGCCTGAAACAGACGCTTCCACCCTGAGACAGAAGAGGCGCTGGAGTTTCTCCAAACCCCTCGTGTGGGACGCCGGAGGCTCTGCTGCAGCAGGTCAGAGAAAGAGGTGAGAAAAGAGGTCAGAACCTGCTTTTCTGGTAACGCGCCGACAGCAGACAAGGCCCAGGGCCCTTCTCTAGATAAGGCCACTGGTGGACAGACTCTGCTCATCCTGCCTGGGGACCCGAGGCGGCGAAGGCTCTGTCCAGCAGGCTCGGGAGGGCACGAGGCAGGTCTGCTGCGGTCTGAGACGTGGTTCATCAGAAAGACGGACACCGGTCATGGGCGTCCCTGTTCTTACCCAGACCCTCTGGGCCAAACCCTTCCCTTTCAGGCTCCCCCGCCCCCCGCCACCGCCCAGACAGCAGGAAGCACAGGACTCTACGGAGAACCTCACCCCAAACAAAGTTCTGACCGTGTCCAGCTGGTTCCCAGGCATCCACAGGCGGGGCCGTGTCTGCCCCGGGCCCATCAGCCCCCCAGTCCCACCGGAGGGGTCTGCACACCACGGCAACTTGACCCAGAGGACACCTACGGCCACTCCTCCCCAGACTGAGCCCTGGGGCAGGGACTAGGGACGGTCACACAGCCCCGCCGACCCTGCCACGTTCACCTGAGCACTTTGCCGACTGCCTGAAGCACCATCTTGCAGCTGAGCCCGGTCTTCGGGGGCGGGCTGAGCAGAGCCCGGTCTGTGGGGACACTGCTGTGGTCTCCCAGCATGATGGGCAGCGCGGAAGCCGACTGGGAAGGTGGGAGCCCGGCCCCGGCGCCGCTCCCCGCTGCCCTGCCCTCCAAGCAGCCCTGACTAGCAGCCAGCCACACCAGCCAATGAGGACAGCGGGGGAGGAAGACGGGCTCTGGCCCGGCAGGGACAAACAGCTGCTCCTTTTACAGGCGGAGGCCGGCCAAGTCTGGTTACACGAGGGAGTGTCTCAATCGCCTTTTCAAAGTGGCGCCGTGCGGGCGCAGCGTGGGCCGAGGCCACTGCCGAGGGGACAGGCATAGATAGCCTACAGAGAGCACCCGTCAGTGAGGCCCCGCCGTGGCACGAGGGCCCTTCCGATGTGGCCGGGAAAGCTCTCTGAGCAGGCGGGGCTGGGCGGGCGCCCCGGCCGGGCTGCAGGGAGAGGCTGGCCATGCACCTGCAGAGCGCAGACGCAGGCGCCTGGTGTCTGCATCCACAGCCTTGGGAAGACGAGGCCGGGGTGCCCAGAGCAGGAGCCGAGCTGGCATAAGGCAGTGGGCAGTAGACCCCAACGGACACGGCCAGAGGCCTCCCGAGGGGGCACAAGAAGCTGCATGGCCGAGGCCTTCTTTACAGCTGGGCCACACACAGGAGACCACCAGGGACGGAAGAAGCAAACGCGTGAAAGAGGACGACGCTCTGCGCAGCCCTCGTCTCCGGCTGACCACGGGGACAGCTTGCTGCCGATGGGGGCAGCACGGCCACGCTCGTCCAGAGGCCCCGTCCAGCGGCAGCACGGCACCCCGGCCTCAGCCCGACCCTCTGTCCCCAAGGTCGTGTCCCACAGAGGGCCCAGCCAACCATCCGTCCAGGCTCAGGCCAGCTCTGTGCGGTGGCAAATCCAAAGCCGCCGAGAGGACTACCTGACGTGCAGTGGGGCAGGCTGACTGCCCAGGCAAAGCTGGGGACACCAACAGAGCCCCGGCTGCACGTGAGGACCAGGGCAGGAACCCAGGCACCGTGCTCACCCAGTGAGCGAGTGAGACTTGGAGGCCCTGGGTTGGGAGGACACAGCCTCCGGGCAGTTGGAATAACTGAGCAGAAGGTGCCTCTAGGCTCATCTTGTTATATTCCCTGCCCTGGTCCCACAAGCAGCCACTTCTTCAAGAAGCCCTGGGTCCCTCTATCGGAGAGAATTAAAGACCGAGACCTGGGACTTCCCTGGTGGTGCAGTGGTTAAGAGTCCGCCTGCCAATGCAGGGGACCACGGGTTCGAGCCCTGGTGGCCAAACCCTTCCCTTTCAGGCTCCCCCGCCCCCCGCCACCGCCCAGACAGCAGGAAGCACAGGACTCTACGGAGAACCTCACCCCAAACAAAGTTCTGACCGTGTCCAGCTGGTTCCCAGGCATCCACAGGCGGGGCCGTGTCTGCCCCGGGCCCATCAGCCCCCCAGTCCCACCGGAGGGGTCTGCACACCACGGCAACTTGACCCAGAGGACACCTACGGCCACTCCTCCCCAGACTGAGCCCTGGGGCAGGGACTAGGGACGGTCACACAGCCCCGCCGACCCTGCCACGTTCACCTGAGCACTTTGCCGACTGCCTGAAGCACCATCTTGCAGCTGAGCCCGGTCTTCGGGGGCGGGCTGAGCAGAGCCCGGTCTGTGGGGACACTGCTGTGGTCTCCCAGCATGATGGGCAGCGCGGAAGCCGACTGGGAAGGTGGGAGCCCGGCCCCGGCGCCGCTCCCCGCTGCCCTGCCCTCCAAGCAGCCCTGACTAGCAGCCAGCCACACCAGCCAATGAGGACAGCGGGGGAGGAAGACGGGCTCTGGCCCGGCAGGGACAAACAGCTGCTCCTTTTACAGGCGGAGGCCGGCCAAGTCTGGTTACACGAGGGAGTGTCTCAATCGCCTTTTCAAAGTGGCGCCGTGCGGGCGCAGCGTGGGCCGAGGCCACTGCCGAGGGGACAGGCATAGATAGCCTACAGAGAGCACCCGTCAGTGAGGCCCCGCCGTGGCACGAGGGCCCTTCCGATGTGGCCGGGAAAGCTCTCTGAGCAGGCGGGGCTGGGCGGGCGCCCCGGCCGGGCTGCAGGGAGAGGCTGGCCATGCACCTGCAGAGCGCAGACGCAGGCGCCTGGTGTCTGCATCCACAGCCTTGGGAAGACGAGGCCGGGGTGCCCAGAGCAGGAGCCGAGCTGGCATAAGGCAGTGGGCAGTAGACCCCAACGGACACGGCCAGAGGCCTCCCGAGGGGGCACAAGAAGCTGCATGGCCGAGGCCTTCTTTACAGCTGGGCCACACACAGGAGACCACCAGGGACGGAAGAAGCAAACGCGTGAAAGAGGACGACGCTCTGCGCAGCCCTCGTCTCCGGCTGACCACGGGGACAGCTTGCTGCCGATGGGGGCAGCACGGCCACGCTCGTCCAGAGGCCCCGTCCAGCGGCAGCACGGCACCCCGGCCTCAGCCCGGCCCTCTGTCCCCAAGGTCGTGTCCCACAGAGGGCCCAGCCAACCATCCGTCCAGGCTCAGGCCAGCTCTGTGCGGTGGCAAATCCAAAGCCGCCGAGAGGACTACCTGACGTGCAGTGGGGCAGGCTGACTGCCCAGGCAAAGCTGGGGACACCAACAGAGCCCCGGCTGCACGTGAGGACCAGGGCAGGAACCCAGGCACCGTGCTCACCCAGTGAGCGAGTGAGACTTGGAGGCCCTGGGTTGGGAGGACACAGCCTCCGGGCAGTTGGAATAACTGAGCAGAAGGTGCCTCTAGGCTCATCTTGTTATATTCCCTGCCCTGGTCCCACAAGCAGCCACTTCTTCAAGAAGCCCTGGGTCCCTCTATCGGAGAGAATTAAAGACCGAGACCTGGGACTTCCCTGGTGGTGCAGTGGTTAAGAGTCCGCCTGCCAATGCAGGGGACCACGGGTTCGAGCCCTGGTCCGGGAAGATCCCACATGCCACGGGGCAACTAAGCCCGTGCGCCACAACTACTGAGCCAGCTCTCTAGAGCTCGCAAGCCGCAACTACTGAGCCCGCGTGCCACAACTACTGAAGCCTGCGCGCCTAGAGCCCATGCTCTGCAACAAGAGAAGCCACTGCAACGAGAAGCCCGTGCACTGCAACAAAGAGTAGCCCTTGCTCGCCGAAACTACAGAAAGCCCGTGCACAGCAATGAAGACCCAACACAGCCAAAAATAAATAAATTTTAAAAAATAAAAATAAAAAATAAAATGAATAAATAAAAATAAAGACCGAGAACTGACCTGGTCATCCCACTGCTGCTGGGATGTCACTTTCCTAGACCCTCTCAGCTGGCAGAGCCAGGAGGCGGGTGCGCACGCCAATCTATGTGTTTACATCCCCACTTAGGTGTACACTGCGACCACATTAAGCTAGACGTGAGTTCATCCTGACGCCTCCATCTCTGATCCAGCCCCCGGGGATCATTCCGACCTCCCCCACTGATGGTGATACACCTGGAGGTTCTCAGTGGCTTTGTGAAACCACAGAAGAAGAGGCTCCCATGCTGCGAAGGCAGCAAAGCCATCGGGCCCAGAACCCTGGTTGAAGGTGCAGGAAAATTTGGTGCACTTAAGAGCAAGTGGGAAAAGCTACAAGGTTGAGTCCAATGAAAATAGAAAAGAAGGGGCTTCCCTGGTGGCACAGTGGTTGAGAGTCCGCCTGCCGATGCAAGGGACACGGGTTCATGCCCCGGTCCGGGAAGATCCCACATGCCGCGGAGCGGCTGGGCCCGTGAGCCATGGCCGCTGAGCCTCCGCGTCCGGAGCCTGTGCTCCGCAACGGGAGAGGCCACAGCAGTGAGAGGCCCACGTACCGCAAAAAAAAAAAAGAAAAAGAAAAGAATAAGGAAGAGTAATAACTAAAATACCCCAAAAAGACACACACAAAACAGATGAAAACTGTACCTCGATAACTCGGAATTTGAAAACTTCAGAAATAAGGTGATTTAAAGAAAGATTTGAAAAGAGACAAAAGAACTCAAAGTAAGAACCACAAATGAAAGTTCCTGAAATGAAGTCTAGACTAGAAGAAACAGCAAGGCGGTGCCATGGGAAACAGAAGATGGGAAGGGGATTGTTTTCAATGACAAAGAAACGAGAAGCTTTCCTTCCCCGATGGAGTAACTGATGCTAGGCTTGACTTCCACCATCAACAACCTCAAACTGGGTACAACATACAAGCAACTGGTTTCAGACGCTGGACAACGCGCAGAACGGTGCCTGCTGGAAACTGTGGTGCAGGAGGGCAAAGCCCGCGCAAACCCCGACGTCTCAGCCGCTGTGGATGCAAGAACAGAAGCTGGGGCTGCTGACGTGCGCAGGGCAGGGAAGCAGAGGGACGGGGCTTCCCAGAGGTGGGCCTCTAGAAACGTGGACAGAGGGCCATGACGCCTCTGGCCAACACTGAGCTGAGGGCCACAGGTGGGAGAAGAACAGCTACAGGAGCTGTGAGCCCAAGCAGCTTGTATCCCGTATCCTGAGATGTTGCTAAATTTACCTTTTTTTTTTAGCTCTAGCAGACTTTTTGCAGTTTCCCATAATTTTATAAGTATATATGACCCTGTTATTTCCCAAACAAACTACCTCTTCCTTTCCATTATTTATACCTTTTATTTCTTTTTCTTCTTCTGCCTCTTTTTTTGCCTCATGGCACAGCTAAGACCATCAGCACAGTGCTGAACAGAAGTAGTGAGAGACACCATCCTTGCCTGGTTCCTGATCGCAGCGCAAGATGTTCAGTCTGGTCTTTCAATCGAACATTTGATATGAGCTCTAGATTTCTTCCGGGTGCCCTTTACCACTTGAGAACATTCCCTTCTATTCCTGGTTTGCTGATTGTTTATGTGAATATTTTGCCATGCACTGTTTCTACGTCTAACTGAGATTTTCTTTTCTCCTTTATTCTGTTAACGTGGTGAATTATACTGACTGATTTTCAAAGGTCAGCTAAGCTTAGATTGCTGGGAAAAAACCCTCTCTGGGTTATGACCTGTTATTCTTTGTTTTTTGTTTTTGTTTTTTTGCGGTACGCGGGCCTCTCACTGTCGTGGCCTCTCCCGTTGCGGAGCACAGGCTCCGGACGCGCAGGCTCAGCGGCCACGGCTCACGGGCCCAGCCGCTCCGCGGCATGTGGGATCTTCCCGGACCGGGGCGCGAACCCGTGTCCCTTGCATCGGCAGGCGGACTCTCAACCACTGCGCCACCAGGGAAGCCCCTTTTTTTCTGTTATTCTTTTTATATATTGCCGGGTTCGTTTTGCTAATGCTTTCTTAGAGAGTTTTACATCTGTGTTCACGGAGGACAATGCTCTGCAACTGTCCTTTTCTTGTTAGGTTCTTGTCTTATTTTAGCCTCACTGAATTAGTTAGGTAGTATTTCCTCCTCTGTGTTCTGAAAAAGCATGTGTAAGAATGTCTGAAGTTCTCCCAGCGAGGGGTGCTCCCGGTATCTTGCGGGTGGAGGCCCCACACAAAGAACTGTCCTGCCCCAGCATCAACAGTGCTGTGCAGGCGGCAGACACTCGGCGGGGAGCGTGCCGCTCACGTGCCCCCGCGCCCGCGAGGCCTCCACACAGTCACGCGGCTGCTTCTCAACCTGCTCCTGGTCCAGCATCACCGGCATCACCGGGAGCCTGTCGGAAACGCCGGTTCTCAGGCTCACAGCCCGGCTGACCGGAAACTGCAGAAAAGCCGGGATGGGGGTGAAGAAGCTCTGCGGGCGAACCTGGCACGCGCGACGCTCTAAGGCCACCTGCTGAGGGCGGCGTGAGCACCAAGCACATCCTACCTGGAGAGCCAACACTGCATGACGGGAGCGCCAGACACGGCGTAACTCAGGAGATGCAAGAGGACGGGGAGCGGCAGGGGTTTCCAGCTAATTTCAACACTGCTCCTGTGAGGGAACCAAGAGACAACAGCCAAAGGACGGCGGGACTGAGGGCTTCACAAAGGCAGCTCCTTGAGAAAGCATTTCTAAACACTCTTTTTATTGTAGCAAAATACACGATATAAAATTTACTATCGCAGCCATTTTTAGGTGCACGGTTCAGGGGCATAAAGTCTATTCACTGCTGTGCAACCATCACCCCCATCCACCTCCAGAACTTCCTCATCCTCCCAAACGGACACTCTGTCCCCATTAAATACTCACTCCCCTCCCCTCCCCCAGTCCTGGGCCCCCACCGTCTACTTCCTGTCTCTGTGGATGTGACTCCTCCAGGGACCTCACGTGGGTGGAATCAGACAGGATTTGTCCTTTTGTTTCTGGCTTATTTCACTGAGCATAATGTCCCCCAGGCTCATCCATGTTGTAGCCTGTGTGGTGACTGTCAGCGAGTTCGCCTTTTAAACCAGAAAGCCCTTAAAACTGCCAGTTGGGACGTCTGCTCCCGGTCGAGAGGGAGTAATGAGGACCGGTTTTTACCTCCTGCTTCAAACAACGGGACACTGGACAAATGTATGACAGTTTTCAAGACGCTGGACATCAGGCAACAGAGCGCGGGGATCCCTGCCCGACGGGAACCGGCGAGGGGACGCTGCAGTGGCCTGCTCCCGCCTGGATGGATCGGCACGGTGGGGAGGGGACCCAGGAGGGCCCCGAGGGATCCCAGTTGAGGCGTCTCAGCGGGGAGTCTGAGAGGCCAAACAGTCAGAGGTCGGGGGCAGCGCACCAGGGGGACAGGACACTGAGCGGAAAGAGCTGCAGAGAGAACTCGGCAGACGTGCTGAGGGGCCCCGTGGGGTCCCTGGCTGAGCTCGGGACAGGGCACATGTACAAGGAACTGCTGCGGGAGGGACAAGCCACCCAGAAGGATCTGCAGGACCCTCCTCAAGGTTTGCACGGGCCCAAGAAGAGTTCCTTCCCCACCAGCCAGAGTGGCACCAGGTGGAGACCTCCAGAGGCTCTGTGTCAGTGGTGAGAAAAACCAGCCTGAAATGAAACATCACCATAATCCCACCAACACAGAACAAACACAAGAACTGAAAAGACTCAGTCGTTTGCAACTGAGTCCAAGGAACACAGACACACAAAAATATCCCGCACCAAACAAGGCAAAGCTCCCAAGGCCTCGCATCCGAACAGAAGTCACCAACCTCGGGGAAGGAGGAAAACGATCCATCACTAGGATCAAATCAATCGATCAAAAGAGACCCCAAAATGGCTCACAGACACAGTTAGAAGACAATGGTGTTAAAAAGTCACTATGACTGATCCCATCTGTTCCAGAGACTAGAGAAACACTGGACATGTGATAAGAAGATTTTAAAAAAACGTGTTTTTTTGGAAGATCTAAATTGAACTTGTAGATATGGAAACTAAAATATCTGAGACAAAAGGTACCCTGGGGACGGCCCTGGTGGTGCAGTGGTTAAGAATCCGCCTGCCAACGCAGGGGACACAGGTTCGAGCCCTGGTCCGGAAAATCCCACATGCCACGGAGCAACTAAGCCCGTGCGCCACAACTACTGAAGCCCACGCACCTAGAGCCAGTGCTGCGCAACAAGAGAAGCCCCGGCAACAAGAAGCCCGCGCACCACAACGAAGAGTAGCCCACACTCGCCGCGACTAGAGAGAGCCCGCGCGCAGCGATGAAGACCCAACACGGCCAAAAATAAAATAAATAAATAAATTTATTTAAAAAAAAACTTTGGGGAAAAACTAGGGTTTTTAAAAACAAAATAAAGTGGTGTGTATGTACGTGAGTATTTGCATGTGCGTGAGTCGTGTATATATGTGTGTATATGGGAATGAGTATGAACGTGTGAGTTGTGAGTCTATGAGAGTGTGTGTTGTGTGTGCTGTGAGTGTATGTGTGTACTTATAAGCATATGTGTGAGGTGTGCGCATCTATGTGGGTAAGTCTGTGTTGTGAGTGTATGTGCGTGTTTATGAGCACACGTGTGAGGTGTGAGTACAGCTGCCGGGCAATGGTGCCCCTTCTTCCCACCCTTCCTCCCCTGGCCACCCCCAGTGTCCCTGCCCCCCACCCCAGGCTTGCCCCGCCGGCCCCTGACGGCACTGTGAACAAGCTCATGCTGCCGGGGGCCACGGCCCTCCCGCTCCTTCACAGGTACGTGGCTGGTGTCAGAACGCGTCTCTCCTCGCCCTCCCAGTTGCACCGCTTTTACATGCGTGAGAGCTCCAGTAAAGGACGCAGACGCAGATACAGACTCAGGTGCTCACGTCCACCCAGGCACCCTGCCTGCCTGGCCCTGACCCCTCCAGGAGGCCAGCCCCAAACATGCAGAAAGGGCCATATGCCAAACTGGGAATCCTGTTCGGAAGCAGCGGGAACGAACGCCCAGTCCTTTCACGTAAGAGAGCAAGTCGCCAAGGGCACAGTCCACGGAAGGTGACGGGGAGCTGGACATCGTCAACAGTACCAATGCTTGCGCCCCAAGAGACACTAGTAAGAAAATGAAAAGACAAGCCACAGACTGGGAGCGGAGGTCTGCAAATCACGCACTGATACAGGACTTCTGTCCCCAACAGACAAAGCACTCTCAAAATGCAACAACTGAAAAATGGGCAAGAGACGGTAATAGACATTTCCCCAGAGAGGCTACACCCCACACCCACCAGGACGGCCAGAGTCCGACCATGGAGGCTAACAAGGGCTGAGCAGGACGTGGAGAAACCGGAGCCGCTGGGGGATGGAGGGGACGGGGCGAAAGTCTTCCAGAGCCACACACGCCCTTCCCCAGTGACCCAGCCACGCCTCTCCTTTCTGCAGGAAGGAAGAAGGCGTCGGGCACACGAAGACACACCATCAGCGCCCACAGCAGTGCAATTCATGATCTGCGAACACGTGGGAAACAGCGGAAGTGGCCTCTGCTGGTGCCGGCTGAGCCAACTGTCTCATTTGTGAAAGAGACCAATTCTCAGCCACAAAAGGAAGAAAGTGCAGCTACACACAAGCACCTGGGTGAGCCTCAAAGCAGCAGATTCAGAAGGGGCAGGCCCCACACGCCAGACACTCGGGGATCCCTCTAGATGGATTTTAGCCGGAACAGAAGCAGGTGGCAGGTCGGTGGTTGCCAAGGCCCAAGGGTGTGTTGAGGGGACGTCCAACGTTCTATACTGTCCCTGTGGGTGGTCACGGGCCACGCACCGCTCTTACGCTTTAGCCTCAGTGGAGTGTAAATTACACCTCCTTTAGCTGACCGGGGCAAACACACCACACACACCAACACGAGAGCGGCAACTCCTGCTGCGCGCCAGCCGGGAGTCCCGCGGGCCTGCGGAGAGTGAAAGAAGCCACCGCCCCCAGGGTCACTGGCACGGGATTCCATTCACAGAACACCCAAGGGCAACCAGGTGCCAGGGGTCAGGAGGGGACGGGAGGGTCGCAGGGCCTCTGCGTGCCGCCTCCTTTCCGGCTCTGTGACGCGGGCAGGGCATGGTGCGCTAACCTGACACGCGCGCGCACGCGTGCACTCGGAGTTGGGCTTTCTCTGCATGTCTTACGCCGCAATGAACGATTCACTTCAAAAATATAGAAAAGAAAAAGAAGACAACTGAGTTGGGGTGTCTCATTTCTATGCTGGATGTTGGCACTTACAAGGCTGACTACCGCTTTCTCAACTCCTTTTTGTAGGACTGATCCATTTCACGGTAACAAATAGCTTCGTCTATGTCTTCAAAAATGAAAAAGTAGGCAAAGGTTTTAGGGGACTGGAACGGCCACACACAGGTCACCTTCTCACGGGCCCGCCCTGTCTTGAAAAAGAAGACAACTGAGTTGGGGTGTCTCATTTCTATGCTGGATGTTGGCACTTACAAGGCTGACTACCGCTTTCTCAACTCCTTTTTGTAGGACTGATCCATTTCACGGTAACAAATAGCTTCGTCTATGTCTTCAAAAATGAAAAAGTAGGCAAAGGTTTTAGGGGACTGGAACGGCCACACACAGGCCACCTTCTCGCGGGCCCGCCCTGTCTCGCTCCTCAGCACCAGGAGCGCACCGGCCCGCAGACAGCGTCCGCCCCTCCCCCCGCAGGCTCCTGAGCCCCTCCCCCACTGCCACCCACCCACGCTGGGGCCACATCCAGATGCCCCAAACAGCCTGGCCAGCTCGTGCCCTGGAGTAGGGGAAAACTGCTGGGGTAAAGCCACTATTCTCATGAATGGAAAGGTCCCGGGAGTGACTGAAAAAAGTGCTTCTGTGACTTCAGTCAGAAGTGCTGGGACGCCTTGCCAATGTCGCAGCCAATGCTACCCACGGCGCCGCCGCTCCACGGGGTCACCGCTCCACGGGGTCACCACTCCACGGGGTACCCACGCTGGATCTCAGAGGGGAAAACTAGAGTTCTGCTCAAAGAAACCAGCTTGGGACCAAGCGAAAAGCACTCAGGACACACGTGGCAGTGGTGGGAGAGGCAGGAGTGGAAGGGTTTCTGCAGCGACACCCGCTGGTGCAGGGACAGAAACTGCCTGCTGAGGCCAGAGGTCCCCACCCCACACCACCCAGGGGACAGAGGAGGAAGGAGAAGCCCTCCCACGGCGGGCTGAGGCCACCTCCTCACCTCCCCCCGCTCGCGAGTGGACCTGCTACATCCCGAGCCGGGCGGCCAGAGCCTCGCTCTGCTTCCCGAGACCGCGCTGGCCCGGGAGCCCCGTGCACGTGCACCGGCAACGACAGACAGGAACTGACCACCCGGAATCCCAACTCCTGGGCCTCGGGGCCCCAACTCCATTCCTGCGGCCTCCCCGGGTGCTCCGATGACTTCCCAGTGTTCGCTCACTTGAACCCTGACGTCCCCATCCTGCAGCGGAGGAAACGGAGGCACAGCCGAGACAAAGTCCAGATCTGACGCAGGCCACCTGCTCCAGACCCTCTGCTCTTTAACACCAACCCCCACCCCCGAGGGGACAGGCACCTCTGGAAGGGAAGGAAGCTTATTTCTACGCTTGGCTAAAGCTCAGCTGCCCCGGCAGAACACAGGGCCCTCGGCGGCTCGTCACAAACAGCCCAGGAGGCTCAGGAGGCAGGTGGGTGAGTCCGACTTGAAGGGCCGGGTCCCCGCCTCTCTCCCGGGCCTGCTCGGCAGAGGAAGCGGCTGGAAGAGGAAGCCCCGAATCCACCATCGCTCCCAGGAAGCTGCCAATACACCTCGTACCAGAGAGGAGAACGGGGTGCTGCACCTTTCTCCTCTTTGGTGTGAGAAAGCCCCTGCCGGGCTCGCCCCTTCCAAGCCTGAGCGCGGCCAGGTCTGCTGGGGCTGGGGGAGAACAGGGCGGGGCTCCGGCCCATCGCCCTCCAGGGCTCACCCTACATCCCTCACACGCCTGTCCAACACCCTTGCACGGCACCCTGTGGGGTCAGGGTGGAGGTCAAGCGCCGGCCTGGAGCCCGGCTGCCAGGGTGAGCGTGGAAACGCCCAGATGCTGGAGCAGGGCGGAGGCCAGGCAGGAAGAGCGCCTGGAAAGGGAGGCGGGGAGGCAGGCTGCACCCCTGCCGGGCTCAGGGCCAGGAGAGCAGCACGAAGTTACAAGGCAGAGAAATGCCCCACACGTCATGGTGGCATTTCAGGTTCAAGTCCGGCCAAATGCCACCCAGTGGGAGTGGCTGGTGAAGCCTAGTCAGTGTGCTGGGCCCCTGGCCACCACCGACCGCAGGGGCGCCCAGACCGTGCAGTAGCCACGTCTGACCCCTGTAGCGCTGGCTGCCAGACAAGCAGATGCAGAGCCAGACGGTGACCAGCGAGGGCCTGGGGCACCATGAGCAACGCCCCCAGTCACCCCACGCCCACAGAGAGGCCAGTGCATGGCCAGGGACTGGGGCACTGCTGCCCCCCGCCCAGGCTTCACAAGCCAAGCTGGCACGCAGCCCAGGCCGCCTAAGAAAAGGGTGATAAAGGGTGATGTGGGTCCTGCCAAGCCGGCCCGCCCTCCCCGCTGGTATAAAAAGCTCGGAGCCAAGATTTAGCCCAGGCTCAGCCCACAGGAAGGAGGCTCGGAGTGCACACGGAAGGGAGCCGCCCGCGCCCGTCCCCGCACAGGCCTGTCTCCGCAGGCACCCCAGCACCAACACCGGGAATCTCCCCCCACCCAAAACACTAAAATCCAATCAGGAAACAGCCTTTCCCGAGAAAAACGTCAGAGAGAGATGGAAGAGGTCCACTGCACGTGGAAGGGCGGTAGGGAAGTTTCCAGAGAGGGAAGGACCCCAAAAGAGGTCAGGCTAGGAGCCCAGTGGAGGAGGAGAATGAGTTCCTGCCCACAGACCCCCCACCCGCGGGCCCCAGGCTGTCCCCTCACCACCGCCAGGAACGCCACCCGTCAGGGGTCCGGGGAGAACTCGCGGCGGCTGCCAGAGCGGCAGACCTGAAGCTGTCCACACGCCCCACGTGCGCATAAGATGCGCTGAGCCAGCTGAGCAGCTTCACGGCACGCTTACAGACCTGGCCGCGCCGGGGCCACGGCACCCCGAAGGCCGTGAGGGTCAACGATCGCCAAAGAGCTCCGGCCACCCTGCCGGGCTGGTGTCCTGCATTGTCCACTCCCCACTGCGGCCATCGGGCCTGGGGAGGGCCTGGACCTGGGGGTTTTATATGGGAGAAACAAGGGGACGCAGCCAGTCACGCAGGAGAAGGCGGAGACTCTTCCTCTGGACGCCCGGCTCACCGAGGTCAAAGGGCAGCCGGCAGTCAAGCAGTCTCCATGGCATATTTGCCTCCGACTGGAGATCTGTTCTCTTCTCTAAATTAGAGGGAAGGCATCCGACGTGGGAGTGTCAGAAAGTCAGAGGAAAGCCAGAGCGAGATATGCCGCAGCCCAGACTTCAGATTCCTCCAGGGGAGGCCCGGCTGGCAGGAGGGCAGTGCTCAGGCCAGAGGAGCCACAGGGAAGGGGCGCTCGCGGGACAGGGGTCCAGACGGCAGCGCACACCACCGCAAGCTGGCCCCGCCACACAACAGACTCTGCTCTGCAATCAAGAGAAGGAACTGCTGCGCGGCTGCCGGTGACCACAGACCGGAGGCAGAACTAGTCCGGAAAGCAGAGGAGCGGCAGGAGGGCACGAAGGGGACGGCGCGGCTCACGAGAATCCACCCTCAGCGAGGGCGCGCTTCAGCTCGGAGGACGCTGTGGAACGAAATCACACCTCTACGCCACACGCACACACACACACACTTGCACGCTCACACACCCCCCCACACACTCGCACTCACACACACACACACTCACACGCTTTTCCAATGCAATCCCGTACCTTCGGAGACAAGAGCGGGGCTGACTGCTACCAAGACAGGCCTAGAGGATGTCCAGCCTGTGACCGCCAGGTGAACACAAAGGTGGTTGCCTGCGCCTACGGTCCAGGTGACCGACGTTATCAGAACTCACTTCACGATGAAACACAGGGTTATGGGTGAGCCTCCCTCCACTGGTCATGCCTTTTCCCAAAAAATGACTTTAAAAAGTAAGCACTGCACGTAGAATGAAGAAGGATGGAAAGATGCTGGGGGAGCAACGTGGACACGCGTGTCTGCGAGCTGACAGCCACCCCAGGCACGACACGCCAACCACACGGAGTTAGGTTTAATGTGGCGTAGCTAAAAACCGAAGCCAGGAATTATTAATTAGGAAAATTAAGAATACAGGCATCCCTGACTTATGGTTCGAGTTGTGATTTTTCTGACTTTGTGACAGTGCAAAGGCAAAACACGTTCAGTAGAAGCTGTACTTGGAATTTGGCATTTTGACCTTTTCCCAGCAGCGACGTGGGGCAGCAGCGCAGCCCCCAGTCAGCCCGCAATCACAGGGGTGAACCTGACCCACACCATTCTGGACCTACACAACCACCTGTTTTTCACTTACAGTACAATATTCAATCAATTACATGAGACACGCAACACTTTATTATACGACGGGCTTTGTGTGAGATGATTTGGCCCAACTGTAAGCTAATTTGTGTGTTCTGAGCACATTTAAAGTAGGCGAGGAGGTCAGGTGTATTGAATGCATTTTCAACTTTCAATATATTCAACTTAGGATGGGTCTGTCAGGATGTAATTCCCACGGTAAGTCGAGGGAGATCTGTATAAGGACAGGCCCCAAACAAGACGTACGATTGGATCCAACGCCTCGGAAGGAACCTGAACCACCCTCAGTGTTTTCTGAGGGGTTTCCTGACGGGGAGCCCAGAATGAAAGTCTCAGCCGGGGCTCTTCAGCTGCAGCCCCTCCCTGCACCCCCGGAGGTGGGTGCAGCTCTGACCAGGCAGCCCCCCCAGCCCTCTGCAGGGCTGCTGTCCCGCCCATGGCCGAAGACCCCCTTCCTCTCCCTCCGGCACTGGGTCTCCTCAGAAGTTTCCTGAAAGGGGGCTGATAAGATGCAGTATTTTTTCAGAATTCACATGCCAGTTTTATTCGATCCTCACACAGGATTAACGGTTTGGCTGATGTGAAATGAAGTCCATGTTGCTAGTCCGTTTCTGACAATCTCTTGAAGATTATTTTTTAGTTTCCGGGTTGGAATTTTGTTCGGATTCCTGGTTTGGTTTGTTTTGTTCCTCTCTCTGGGAGCTTCTGAAATCCTTCCTTTATCCCTTGTGCTCTGAAATGTCACAACCGTGCTCCCTGCTGTGGGAACCGGGAGCATCCACTGTGTGGGGCACATAGGGTGAACTCACTTCCTGTGATTCTGGAAAATTTCTGAGTTGCTTAAAATTCCCTCTTTCCGTTCCCTGCTCTTTCCAGAATTCCCTTGTGGCCGCAGAGCCCCCTGTACTGATGTTCTGATGTCTTTACTCTTGCACTCCGGGTGTCCATACCTGACTTTTTGTTCTACTTGCTGGGAAATACACCCAAATTTTATCTCCTATCCCTTTATCAGGTTTTTAATTTGTTATCACACCTCTAACCTGCAAGCGTTCTTTTTAATTCTCTGGATGTTCCTTTTTTGTACCAGTCAGTTCTTACCTGCTGGGGTTCTCCATGGTCTGTAAGTCTCTGAGGAAACTAATGACAGCCCCATTTTACTTGGTTGTTCAGAGTCTGCTCCCTCTTTTTCCTTTGGTTTTGGTCTCTGCCGTTCCTGTTCACACGTTCCACAAAACACCTGGTGGCCCTGGCCACCCACTCATACTTGAAGGTGGCGCTGAAGAGCCCCCCGACCTTTCTGAGCACGCGGGCGGCGCTCAGGCATGTCACTGGGGGACCATGTGCCTCCCTATAGCAGGTGGCGCGGGGGATGTCCATCGGCCCCTCCACCGTGAGCGTCCGGAGGTCTCTTCTCTTGGGCGGGTCAGACTCCAGGCATTCTTCTACCCAGAGAGTGGACTGCAGTTGCCAGGTCTTGGAGTCCAAGACTGGGTTGGGGAACGTCACCATGGTGGCTGCGGGAGGTCCTCAAGGCTTAATCTGCACGATGGTGGCCCTGGTGCACTCCTGGGACTCACATGCCCTCCAGACAGTAATCCTCAGATTCAAGGTAGGTGGGAGGGAGCAGGGTATCTAGCGGCTTCTCCTGCACACCTCCAGACCTCCAACCGGCTCCTTCGGAGGCTCCGAGTTCCCACAAATCCGGAAGCCATCCTCAGGTCCTCAGGAGAAACGTCCCAGCTCGCTCAGGTCTCAGCTTTTCCTCAAGCCTGCGTTCCACTTGCTCACCAGCTTTCCAACTTCCTCCTCTGTCTGCTGTTGTCTCCCACCTTTGTTCCCGTGGGTATCTGCCTTTCCAGAACCCTCAGCTCTCATTCCAGTGGGCCCGGGCAGGGGGTAGGTTCCACACACAAGTCCAGTCCAGTCTACTTAGGCATCAGGGCCAAGTGCGACACAGGATACTGGCAGGTGGCCCCCGGCTCCCCTTCCGTCAAGGGCCCCCTGGGCTCTCCCCTTCCTGACGGCCCCCACACTCGGCTACCAAATGATGCCCACACCTCCCGTGCCCGTCTGTGGGCAGGGCTTCCCACCCAGCTAAGGCAGATGCACAGAGGCAGGCCCTGCCCTGCCTGCGGGGCTGGCTGGCCTCATCTAGACAGTCTCCCGGCACAGCTCAGCCCCTGCCCAACCCCCCACCCCAGGCAGCACCTCAGGATAACCCCTCCCTTCATCCCCCACCTTCCAATGCCAGGGAGTCAGAAAACCCCTCGAGGGCTTCCCTGGTGGCGCAGTGGTTGAGAGTCTGCCTGCCAATGCAGGGGACACGGGTTCGAGCTCTGGTCAGGGAACTAAGATCCCACGTGCCGCGGAGCAGCCGGGCCTGTGCGCCACAACTACTGAGCCTGCGCTCCGCAACAGGAGAGGCCGCGGCAGTGAGAGGCCCGCGCACCGTGATGAGGAGCGGCCCCCGCTCGCCGCAACTAGAGAAAGCCCTCGCACAGAAACGAAGACCCAACACAGCCAAAAATAAATAAATAAATAGGCAAAATTAAAAAAAAAAATTGGATCATATATTCACCTTTCTCTTTAAAAAACAAACAAGAAACCCTTTGACCCAACCCTGAGGGTGAGTTGCTCCCTGTCCAAGGCCATGGGATATAACCCAAGTCCCAGCCCAAGGCTTCCAAACGGACACCACTGTTTCCGTGGAGATGTGCGCAGAGATCAAGGACAAAGGACACATCTGTCGCCCACTGGACTCTCCACCCGGAGCCCGGTCAAGGCTGCTAACCCAGGCTCCTGCCTGCACAGGGAGGGCGCGGCACATGGGAGGCCTGCTCAGAAAGGGGGGCCCCTGGTGAGCCCCGGTGCACACGGCACCTCGCGTTTGTGGGACCGCACTGCCACCAGCCATACCCTATCCTCTCTCGAGATTCTGACACCCCTTGGAGAAGGCCTGTGTGTCTCAGAGAGGTCCCCACCCCCTCTGCTGGGGCCACAGGCAGAGTCCCTGATCCTGGCAATGCCCCTGTCCCAGGCCTCAGGCCATCACGGCAGAATGGCCAAGTGGACTGTAAGCTCTGTGTGGGGTTTTGCTGTTTTCACGAGGATCCTGAGAAGTAAACACTTCACACAAGGTCAGCGAGCAGCAAAATGCAGACCCTCCTCCTGGCGGCCCCTTAGAAAGGTGCTCAAACACTGGCACCTAGTACAGCCAGACAGTGGTGTTGGGCCCGGCGCTGGGCCTCCCCAGAGCTCAGAGCTAAGCAGGGAACCAAACACGGGCACAAAATGGACATATTCCCCTGAGGTTTGTCACCCTAACGGGTGCCACCAGACGCAGTGGGCACAGGCTGTCTAGAATCCCTCAAACAGAATCCCAGCTTGGGGCGGGGGAGTGGGAAGCAGTACAGGCCAGCAGTGGACCGCCTGAGACAACAAAACACCTGTTTCACCTTCCAGACACTCGGATTGAAAACACTGAGGCCGCCCAGCATCGGAAGGGATGAGGCGGGGCGCCCCCGCCCCCGCGCAGGTGGGAGTGGGAATCACGTGCAGGCCCGGCGTCCGCCCGCGGCTCCCACCTTCCCAGGCGATCGGGCGGTTCCAGCCAAGCCCACCGGCCGCTGCCGGTCCGCCGTATGATACGGACAACCGGCGGACCGGCAGCAGCCAGCAGCCGGCGCGGACGTGAGGGGCGGCCGCCGGCAGCAGGAGGGACCACTCAGTGCCCGCGCGCTCCCGCTCGCGCCAGCTCGCGCCTCTCCTCTCTCGCGGTGGCCGGTGGCCGCAAGCCCCGCCCCGGGCCCCGGGCCCCCGCTGGCGGCCTCCGGTGCGCCCGGCGCGCCCTCTGGTGGACGCAGGAGCCACACGCGGAGAGAGAAAGCGGCGCTTTCAACCCGCGGAGCCTCCCTCTCTCCTCCTGCAAGTCCGGCAAAGCGCTCCACGCGCCCCCCACCCCCACCCCCGGCCAAGAGCCTGTGTTGGAGAGAGAGCCCAGGGCCGCGAGGTGGGTCAATCCGCCTCCTGGGGGCCCCTAGACACAGCCCAGAGGCCTCGAGAGCAGGCTCAGCAGGCTCCGAACAGAGAGGGGGCCGTCACTTCCCGGCCTCCGGACGGGGCAGCTGCCCGACTCTGTGCCTCCTTCCGTCTGTGAAATGGCAGCTGCCCACCAGTCCAGCGTGTCCCCACTCGCAGAGCGCGGGGCTCGGGCCAGAGGCCGACTGGCTCCCGGACACCCCGGGCCTGGCCAGGAGAGCACGGGAGCCTCGGGGCACACGATGGGAGGGAGCATTTTCCAAGTGAACGGAACTGACGGGGTGAGAAGAAAGAAGAGCCCCGGCAAGCGTGTCTGCGGGTAGAAAAGTGAAATCTCCCTGCCGTGCAAAGAGAAGGCGCCAAGCCCAGCTGCTTCCAAGGTCCTACTACATCTGAGTGTGGCACCAGCTCCTGGCACCGGAAGCACGGGCAAGAAAAAATCCCTTTCCTGGCAGTGAGCACAGCACGCGAACCTGAACAGCATCCCGAGACTGTGCCGAGCAGTTCACAGAGGAAAGCTCATAAAAGGTAATAAAAGACATCAAAATAGGCTCTGCCCCACTAAGAAGAAACACGGTGAAAGTGAACTGACGCTTCGCCCATCAAATGGAGGACCATAAAAGACAGTGCCAGCCAGGGCAGGGCCTGGGCCACCCAGCAGGCAGCCGGTAACAGAAAGCGTGTGACAAGATGTAGCATCAAGGGAGGGCCCCCAACGGGCTTCCTACAAAACAAGTAGCAAAGAGAGGTGGGCCCACAACGTTGTTTATGACCAGCACACAGGAAACAACCACCTCAGGTAAACTATGTTACACTCACACGGGTTACACTGGCACGCAGCCTTCATCAGTGTGTCTACACCTCAGAAAGGTGAAGGCTCACACCTATTCTCTCCCTCTCACCCAATGAGGAGAAAATGAGACACAAAGTAAACAAAAGTAAGTGCCCAGCTCTGACCTTGGAGGCCAGCGGGGAGCACGCAAAGACTGTGAGCTCTGAGAAGGGAGGTTTCCCGGCCAGCACACAGAGAGGTCTGTGTCAGATGTCTTCTAGACCAAGCTCCCGGCCTGCCTGTGGCCACTGTGAGAGCCTGGCATCGCCACTCTCCCATCACCTCTGTGGGCAGAGAATGGGCCGTGTGCGAGGATGGGCCCTCTGCGGGCCCAGAGGATGCTTGGAGCGCAAGAGGAAGGGGTCAGCTGTCCCACGGGGCCTTGCTCATCTGCATCAGCTCTGACAGGGCTAAGGGTTTATTTCCCTCTCCCCAGAATCCCCAGTTACCCAGGGTGGATGAGCGAGTGAGAGGGGGCAAGGTCGCAGTGTCCTGAGCTGCCATGGTGCCCACTACACGCCACGGTCCCCTTTACAAAGTAGCTGCTCTCGTGCCCTCAGACCCCAGCGGCTCACAAGAAGCTCTGCAGTGCTGGGCCCTTCCAGCCACACGGGGTACACAAAGAAGGCGGCCTCGGGATCCTCTCTGACACCTGACCCAGGAACCTCGCGCTGGGTGTCCAGCTGCTCGCCTCACAAGGTGCCTCGCAGGGGCTCCTCCGAGGCAGATGGCCAGGCAGACCTGTCTTGCCGGACACTCTGGCCGTGGGCAGGCTGGCGTGCAGGAGGGGTCCCGCCGCCTCTCTGGGATGCCAGCAAGAGGCCAGGAGATGCCAGCAGAGGGAGCCGAGATGCACGCGGCACCGGGCACCCCCCGGCCCAGGCCGGCCACAGGAGACCCCGGTTCACAGACCCAGGACCTCACTGCCCTGCCTCCAAAGGGATGGCCAGCAAGGGGAGGCGACAGAAGGAACGGAGGCTGGAGGGAGGCCAGAACACTGCGGTAGCACAGGAGACCGGGGACAGGGGGCCTTTCTGGGCGGCCTCCAGCCACCCCGGTGGAGGGGTGGAGAAGACAGACTGTGGCACCAAGAAGACACTGGACACGGAACAGAGGGAGAAGCTACAAGTGGGGCCCAGCCCATTCTGGAAATCTGTGAGGGGGACGCCACGGGCACTAGTGTGGGCCCCACCATGACACAGAGCAGATTTCTATCAGGAGGGCCACCAGAGCCCAGGTGTTCACGTGAGGTCTGATGGAAAAGGACACTCACCGGAGCAAAGCCTGTCCAGCAATCCCAGTGGATGCTGGCATCCCCGACATCACAACCAGGCAAAGGGGCTCTGACATGACCGACCAGCGACACGGAGCAAGGGCAGAGTCTGCACACAGGAGCGGGGAGAGTGGGCCTTCTTGTTGAAACAACTTCAACCTAAATGCTCCAGAATCGGCAGAGGTGAAAAGGAAGGATCTTACTGATTTTCACTAACAAAGGCTGCTTTCAAAATCCTTCAGTAGGAGACGCGGGCCATGCCAGTCACTGAGCCGACGTTTGCCTGGAGCCCCTCTTGTCTCGCAGCTAGCTTCTCTGCCTCTGGCCCCGGAGGCAGCGGCCGGGCTTCTCCCGGCACCGTGTTCTCCCCCCGCTGTGCACACCGCCCGGCGCCTCAGGAGCCGAAGGCGCACGTGTGCCTCAACGTGAGCGGGGCTTTGGCCCGCGGCTCGGGAAGGGTGGAACCTAAACGTGTGCACGCTAAGTGTGAGAGGGTTAAAAGGAAAGACTATTTACGTCGGTCTGGTGGTCCAGCTACGTGAAGTCAGCAGAGACAGGTGAGCCCTGGCCCACGGCGATGGGCAGCGTGGCCGAGCTCCTCCTCCCCTGACCCGGGCAGGAGCGCGGGCTCTCCGGTGAGGTGTCCGTTCGCGGAGCCTCTTGCCCGTGTCTCCGTGATCTGACAGGGTCTGGATGCGCCTTCTGTCGGTGACGTGTGCACTGTGCGTCCCCAGGTGGCCGGCCTTTTCCCTCTTGAGGGATCTATATATACACATACACACGTACCATGTTTTCTCTATCCATTCATCCATCGATGGACACTTAGGTTATTTCCATACCTGGCAACTGTGAATAGTGCTGCCACGCAGGTGGAAGTACAGAAATCTCTTCAACGTAATGATTTCCGTCAGACATATTCCCAGAAGTGAGACTGCTGCATCATACAGTAATTCCATTTTTAGTTTCTTGAGGAGCCTCCATGCTGTTTTCCACAGTGACTGCACCAATTTACACTCCCACCAGCAGTGCAGGAGGCTTCCCCTCTCTCTACATCCACGCCAACTTTTGATGCCTCTTCTCTTTCTGATGATGGCCATTCTGACAGCTGTGAGGTGGTATCGCTTTGTGGTTTTGATGTGCGTTTTCCTGATGACTGGCGATGTTGAGCATCTTTTCATGTACCTCTTGGCCATCTGTGTATCTTCTTTGCAGAAATGTCTATTTAGGTCTTTTGTACATTTTAGCTCCTTGTATATTTTGGATATTAACTTCTTATCAAATGTGTGGTTTGCCAATATTTTCTCCCATTCCCTAGGTTGTCTTTTCATTTGTTGATGGTCTCCTTTGCCGTGCAGATGGTTTTAGTTTAATGTAGTCCCACTTGTTTAGTTTTGCTTTTGTTGCCTTTACTTTTGGTGTCATGCAAAAAAATCATCACCAAGACCAATGTCAGCATACTGCCTATGTTTTCTTCTATAAGTTTTATGGTTTCAGGTCTTATGTTCGAATCTTTAAACCATTTTGAGTTCATTTTTGTGTGTGGCATAAGAAAGTGGTCCAGTTTAATTCTTTTCAATGTGGATGTCAAGTTTTCCCATTACCGTTTATTAAAGAGACTGTCCTCTCCCCACTGCATATTCTCGGCTCCTTTGTTGTAAATTAGTTGACCATATACACATGGGTTCATTTCTGGGCTCTGTCTTCTGTTCCATTGATCTTTATGTCTGTTTTTATGCCAATACCATACTGTTTTGATTACTGTAGCTTTATAATATAGTTTAAAATAACTGACGCTGATCCCTCCAACTTTGTTCTTCCCTCTCAAGATTGCTTTGGGGTCTTTTGCAGTTCCATACACATTTTAGAATTATTTTTTATATTTCTGTGAAAAACGCCATTGGAATTTTGATACTGATTACACCGAATCTGTAGATTGCTTTGAGTAGTATGGACATTTTAACAATACTAATTCTTCCAATTCATGAACAGAGAATATCTTTTATGTCTTCTCCAATTTCTTTCATCAATGTCTTATAGTTTCCAGCATACAGACCTTTCACCTGCTTAGTTTATTCATAAATATTTTATTCTTTTTGATGTTATTGCAAATGGGATCATTTTCTTAATTTCTCTTTCTAACAGAGAGGGCGAGCAGCTTTAAGAAGATAGCTGGGAAGCTCCATCCTTGCCCCCATTTGTGACTGGGCCCTGAAGCTGGAGGTCAAATGTTCTAGGAGCCCATGGCCAGAAAGCCACACTGGAGTCAGGCAGGCAGACGGGAGGCTCTCCAGGCCAAGGAGACAGCATGAGCACAGGCCAGGGGTCTTGGCTGAAGAGGATACATCAGAGGCCTGACCTGGCTGCAGTGCAATGGGCACCCATGGGTTGGGGGTCAGGGATGGAGGGAAATGGGGACTTCATCCCTTAGGCAAGGAGGTCCAGAGCGTCTTTTAAGCAGGAGTAATACACGGTCAGTACTCTGGTGGTTTGCGGAAGATCTAAGCCAAAGACAAAGACACGCTCCCCAACTCCACCCACAGGTGCCCGGGTCTAGAAGAGCCTGTGGCCCTGGAGCTGGGTCAGCCCAGGGAACCATGGGCCTGCCTGGAGGGAGTCCAGTGAAGTTGTGACCCTCATGTGGTCACACCACCCACAGCTGGCTTCTGAATCAGGCAGGCCCTGCGGCCAGGACCGTGGGGTGTGTGAGCAGTCAGGCTCTAGGCCCAGGCACACAGGCCAAAGAGTGCCCAGGCACACAGGCCAAAGAGTGCAGTCTCCACCCCAGACCCTCCAAACGTCATTTTAGGGGACATTTTATTGTTTTTGTTAGAAACCAAGTGACCCGGACTTCCGGGGAAGAGAGGAGAGATGGAAAAGCGCGGTGCAGTGCTGCCTGTGAACTGCTCCTGGCAGGTACACCCAGCTCCCGGGGGCCAGCAGGGGCCCGTAATTACCACTGCTCTCCCATCTGCTGTGTGACCAGGAGGATCCTGTGACCCCCCAATTACAGTGAATCAGCAGAGAGCTGGGGACATCTGCAGGTGCAGTGTCCTGATCCTACACCTGAACTATCAGAGCCGACTCAAAGACCAGTGACCTGTGGTCCCATAGCTCCCCGGCTCTGGGAAGAGTCACAGGGCGGCGCAGCTCCCTCACTACACCCCCACCCCACCGTCCAGTCCGGTGGCCTCCCTCCCCTGGGGACAGCCAGCCCGAGCCCAGCACCGTCATCGTCCCCCTGTAGCGCCACAGATGCTGATTCCTGAAGGTCCACGGATGCCGTGGAAGCACAGCTGTGCACCCAGCCCTGACATCCCCCCACCGTGGGTAGACGCAGGGCGAGGGCACCGTGGAGACGCGGCCACCACGTCCCTCACAGCAGTGCCTGTTCCCACCACACAGTCACCGCGGCAGGCACGACAGGAACAGACACCAGGACACCGCCGCCCGCCAGCGAGGTGCCAAGGCCCCCACACACGGGGAGCGCCTGAGGCTTGGAGACCTGACACAGCAGCCGAGGTCACACAGCTGGTGGTGGACGGGGGACCGGAGGCCAGTCTGTGAGATGGCAGAGGCAGTGTCTCTGCCCACCACGTGCACTGCCACCAACACCGGCCCTCGGCCAGGCCTGTCCCCATGGGTCCTGCCTGTGCTGATGGGAGCAAGGAGGACGCGCACGCAGGAGGAGGTGGACCCGAGGCACGGCGGACGCCGACAGCAGGCCCCTCAGGCCCCTGCCACTCCAACCCCACGCCCCCGGCACACAGCGGGGCTGCTCCATCCAGAAAAAGACCACGCAGGTCGAACGGAGCACACGTGCAGCCCAGGGAGGTCTCCAGCTGGGAGGTAGACTGGAATCGCCCCGGCCCCCGAACAGAGAAGAGAAGGGAGGGCTTCCGGGGGGCACAGACCTGCTTCCAGGTCGGCGCTGTGCACGTTCCCCCAACCCCGTGCTGTGTCGACGGCCACGCGGGGCCCCCGTTGGGCGAGGCAGGGAGGGACTCCAGCTTGGTGTCTGGGCAGGCCCTGGATCTTGCGTGAGTGGGACATGAGCTCCACTGACGCCCCCAGGGGCACAGGCTCCACCATCAGGGTGGCGGCGCTGCGCCCTGGCGTGGAGCCATCTCAGGAGAGAGGGGGCATCTGCCGTGAACAACAGGCCCCACTGCTGTCCTTGGGACAGTTCAGACTTAGGGGCCGGCAAACCACCAACGCTCCCACCTACAACCACAAGTCCCATGAGGAGGTGACACACAAGAAAAAACAATACGGAGCACAAAGCACCCCAAGAGGAAGCACAGCTCCCCGCAACCCGCCGCGGCTTCACACAAGCAAGGAAGTACGGCTCGTTCCCGCCTCGTGGGGCTGACAGTCACGCATCCTCAAAACCCGGCTGCACTAGGTTGGCCTGGGAGGAAGTGCATGAAAGCCAGCACGGTCATGACAAGAGGACACATTTATTTTCACATGAATTATAAATGCCGGGAGCTCTTGACAGAACTCAGCTGAGCCCAGCACTTCTTCAGCCAAAAAGGTAGGAGGCCTTCCAGCAGGAACACGAGAATGTACTAGGAAACACGGGTTTTTGTCACAAGGCATTTCTCAGTCCCTGCTGCAGTGCCCGCGTCCAGAGAAGCGCCTGGGTCTCACTCGGACAGCGCAGGGCGGATGTGGGGCGGTGCAGCGCTCTGCAAACAGCACCCCGAGACCCAGGGCCCACGGCAGGTGGCAACCCGGACCCAATCGGACGCCCTGCTTCGGAGGCAGGCAGCAGGCCGGGCAGGGAGGCAGCAGGGACAGCCTGCGTGACGACGGGCGCGACCCGCGAGACCACCAGTGCCTGCCCTCGGTGCTTTTAACGCTCTGTGGGGCATGAGCACGTCTGCGTCCCTGAAGCTAGTAAACCTGACTGTGGTCACAAGAACACCTGCCACACAGCAGGCACCTGCCACACAGCAGGCACCTGCCAGAAAACACGTCCCAGCCAAAACCAATCTGCAGGGCAGGGGCTGGGGGCCCCCTCCCCTGATCCGGGTGCCCAGGCTTGGAAAGCAAGCGTGACCCCCAGATCACCTGACCTGCACACGGCACACAGAGTGGGCGCTGAGCCCTCCTCGCCGGTGCCCCCTCCTGGGACCAGACCCTGCAGGGCTGATGCCCCGCGGCCAGCTGCCCACAGGCTGGCTCGGGGTGCCCTGGTGCCTGCCTGCCTGCTCCCATGCCGAGGGAGTGAGGCTACCTGTGGGTCTGGGAGAGAAGATGAACACCCCAAAAGGGAAGCACCTGCCACACGTTTTGTCGGGCGAGCAGGGCACAGGACCCTCAGCCAACAGAAAACACTCCTCTCGTGGCAGGGAGCGAGCCCTGTCCTGCGAAAAAGCCGCGGCCCCAGCGGTCCCCAGTGCACACCCCGTGTCAGTGATCCTCAGGAAGATGGGTAGGCTCAGCCCTGCACACCCGCTGAAGCCCCTCCGGCCCCTGGATGCCACACAGCTCATCCAGGACACGGAAGGAAAGTCACCAAGCATGACCCGCCCCACACTCTCAGCAAGAAGCTCCTCTGAGAGGACGCCAGCCCTCTGGGGAGGAGTGAAAGGCAGGGCAGCCCAGGGGGTGATCCGAGGCCTGGGTCTTCTTCTTTTGACTCCTTTTCCATTCATTCATCACCTTCAACAGCTAAGAGAGAGCCAGGGCAGGGGCTGGGAAGGGGTGGTGAGGGGAGTGTTCTGCAGGGTCGGCGGAGGCCAGGCCGTGGCTGCTCACTCACTCGGGACGGCTCAGCCCTGAACTCCTGCCGTGCAGAGCTCCCAGGAGGGGCCTGGGGGCGTCCCAAGCTCGCCTGGGCTCCTTGGAGGACGACACTGCTCCAAGCTCTCCGGGTCACCCCTGCGCCCACCGCCTGCCATCTTCTCCACGGCCTCGGGAACCACACGCGGCCCCGACCAGCAAGGGCCTCCGGAACACTTGGTGATGGCAGCATGGATGGAATTTCTTTCCCAACAGAATCAACTAAACGGCGCGCACAGTCCGTGTGTGTGTGTGTGTGTGTGTGTGCGTGTGTGTGTGTGTTCCGTGTGTGTGTGTGTGTGTGTGTGTGTGTGTGTGTGTGTGTGTGTGTCGCTGCTTGCTCGGGCCTCCTGGTGCACAGACAGCCCTGACCCGTCTGGGTTCCCTGGTCGGCTTCCCAGCACAGCCGCACCCACCGTCCCCTCATCTGCCAGCAGAACGCGCGCCCGAGGGAAGCACAGCTACTCGGCGGGGGAGGCCGGTGACACAGCCTCCCGACTGGGTGCCAGCACCTCCCAGCTCCTCTCTCTGCTCTCAGCTGTCTCTTTAAGAACAAATTCTATCCTCTTAATACTTGGGATTTAATACCGTGAAAGTAGAAAGAACTCACCCCCGTCATAAGCAGCTAGACCGCTGAGCCAAGAGCGGGCCGACGATGCACCACGGAAGCACGCACGGCCCGCGCACACGAGCAGCTCCCATCCAGCCCGCCCGCGAGCAGACGCGGACTGACCAGCGCCCTTCCTCGCCTGCGCTGCCGGACGCCGAGCAGCATCCCTGGCCCCCACCCACTAGGGGCCCGCAGCAACGCCCCACGGCACCTCCAGGCCCCGCCCCGCGTCCCCGGAAGGTGAGACCCCTCCAGGTGGAGACCCACTGGCAGGCAGCCCGCTCGTGGGGAGGGCAACGGGAGGGTCCCTCACCTGACGCAGGGACCAGGTCCCGAGCTGCCAACGCACCAGGCCCTGGAGCCGAAAGTGGGCACGAGTCAGCACTGGCCCTTCACAGGCACAGCCTGGTAGGCGAGGAAAGCAAGTCGGTGCCGCCAGGCTCAGTGTCTCTGGGTCCCTTCGCGGCATCAACGCGGGGCCACGGGAAACAGTCTGAGAAGAGAACTCAACGCCTCAGGTCCCCCTCTCTGAGCAGCCAGAGACTCAGTTTCCAGCGGGCCGACGACACCCCGAGAGCGCCGTCTTCTCCCCGCCCGCCGAGGCCAGCAGAGTGCAGGGGCTGAGTGCCCGCCTACGCCCACCTCTCCTCCTGGTCCCAACCAGCACTAATGCACACGGGGACATACGAAGAACGCCAACCTCGCCTGTCCTCGCTGGCGGTCCCCCAGCCTGGGTCAGGGGCCTCTGGATGGTGCCCTCCATCCGCCACGGCAAGGGAACTGGCTCCCTCCCACTGCCCACGCCTCCGCTCCCAGCCCCCAGCAGTCCCAGCCCCCAGCAGCTGTTAGGAAGGCCCTGCCGAGATACAGCTGCAGCGGTGGGGGCGCCCGGCTGTCTCCCGTCCGCCCGCTGGGCTGGGGGGACCCCACTCAGTAAACATCACCTCCCGGCACCTCCGTCCCCCTCCCTGCCCGGGGGCCACTGGGCCGGCGTCTCCACCCGTTGAATCAGAAGAGTCCTTGTAAACAAGTCACGGGTCTGTCTTGAAGAGCAGCCAGGGAAGCCAAGCCGGGTTAAACAGCCCGTAGGGGTGCAGAGAAAGGGCCCGACAGGGAGAGCTGCCCCGAGGAGAGGCCGGACCCAAACCCCCGAAAAGCACGAAGGTCTCTGAGCGGGCGGTGAGCGCTCTGGAGGCGCAGCGAGCCCCGTCCTGCGGGAGGAGGCCGGCCACTCCGAAGCCCCTGTCGTAGGTTTCCACACTTTCCTTCCACTCAGAAGCCCTGGCTGAGGCGGTGAGGGCCAGAGTGGGCGCAGCCCCGCCTCCAGACGCTCCTCCTCCCCGAGGGCGACCCCCGGGGCCACGCGGAGGACCTGCTCGGGGCGGGGCCGTGACACCTGCTGAGCCAGCCTGGCAGTAGGGAAGGAGGAGTCCACACTCAGCTGGAGAACCCAGCGTGGAGGCCTCCTCTGCAGCCCCAGGCGCGCCCCGAGAACGCCCTCCCTGTGGGAGACAGGGCCCAGCATCACTTCTGAGAAGCCTGCAGGAAGCGGCTCTGCCCGGGTCTGCGGCTCCCATCAGCCTGCAGGCTGGCAGGAAGAGGCACAGCCCCGCCCCGTGGGATAAAAACTGCCACCGCCCAGAGGCCTATTTGTTTTGGAAGCGTCTCACTAATGAGCAGCTGGGACAGGTGATAACCACTTCCTCTATGCCCGCTCTGCAACCCTCAGTCCTGAGGAACCCGGGGAACAGGCCAACGGGGCCTGTCACGACCAGAGCTGGACCGCACCAACGCGGGGATCCGAGTGCGGGATCTGAGGAGGACGGAGCTGCTGGAGAGCCAGCCTGGCAGGCCAGGCCCGCGCCCTCTGCACGTGGCCCTCTGGCAGCCCAGGGCAGACTCTCAGTGCAGAAGGCGTGGACCGACAGCAGGCCGCCACAGCACCTTCCACCTTCCACCTTCCATACCGAGCTCCGCCATCCCGGCAGGAGAGGAGACGCGAGGGGTGGCCGGGGAGCTGGCGCAGCACCCGGGGGGCGGGAGAGCGGACCGGGTGAGCCAGTTCAGGCCGCGCCCTTCCCGCCACCCCGGGATCAGCGCCAGAGCGGCACTCAGCACTGGCATCTGGCGGGGGAAGGTGGGTGTGGCACGACCAGGGGACCCGGGAGCGGGCGGGTTACAGATGGAAGGCGCCGTCGGCAGGGAATTGGATCAAGCGGCCTCCAGGGCACCAAGACCCCGACCCCCCGCCTTCCGCCCGAGTCACCCCGAGAGCCAGACCTACTGCAGAAGCCTGGGCTGCGGGGCTGAGGGCAGCCGTGCATCGGGACACAGGGCTGGGTCTTCGCCACAGCAGCACTCCAAGGGCAGGGCAGAGGTGATAGTGACAAGGTGGCCTGAGGGCCGCAGGGCGCAGAGCCCTTGCACTCACTTTTTATGCAGGCGCCGCCTTGCCAGGTAAGCCCCAGCTCACTCTGAGGGGACAGAGGGCCTTCTCCACGGTGGACACCTCATAAAATCCCACCACCACCCGCTGGGAAGGTTACTACTAGGCCCATTTCACAGACAATGAAACTGAGGCTTGGGGAGGTAAAACAGGATGACTCGTGAAGCTGTAGTCGGGATTCAAACCCCAGACCATCCAGCCCCCGAGCCCCGTTCCCATCTCTCACATCCCCAGGTCTTAGCTCAAATGGCACCTATTCAAAGACGCTCCAGAAGCCCTACTAAAACGGCTCTTGAGCACCCACCCACCGGATTCCACCCTGCTTCCCAGCACGGCCTGGATCCCTCCGTGGGAGCTCCGCGCCTCCGCGCGGCATCATCCCTGGGACACACGTGCAGGGAGGATGCGCGCATATTCCACCGCGGGTGACCGTGCACGGCAGCTCTTTCCCACCGGCAAAGGAAACTGCTTCAGAGAAAAAAACCAGGCGACGAGGAGAACGTGGCCACGGCCCAAAGCCACACGGCTCCGCTCAAACAGGACCACGGGTCGCACGTGGCCCAGTCACCCACCAACGACCTCCTCGTCTTCTCCTTAAGCATCCGCATTCTATCCTCCGGTTCCAACTGTTCCTAGTCCCATGTCCCCGGGCTCCGTCCCACAGAACAGCCCTGCACACCACCGGGGGTACCCGGGCTGGGAGAAATCCTGTGCAGAAAGAAAAACAAACACGAGGAAGACAAAGAACGGCAGGCCCTCCAGCCAAGTCAGCTGGGAAGAGCCCGCGCCACCGCCTCTTCCGGACACGGCCACTGCTGGCGGGGGACACGCACAGAAGTCACCAGTGGGCACTGAGACCAGCTCCCAGACCAGCCTGCGGGGCCGACGCGCCCAACACAGGCACAGAGGGTGCCCCGCCGAGCACACCTATGCCTGGTGTTGGCCTCCCTCCCAGGCCATGCAGACCCGTCCCCGACAAAATCAAGGACGTGTGCTTGGGTGCATCTAAGTTTCCAGGACCACAGCAAGGACAACGTGGGGAAGGCTGGGACAGCGAGAACACTGACACAGGCCTCCCCACAGAGGCAGCCTCCAGCGCCCACTTGTGCGAACCCCTCCCAGGCCACCATGAGCTCTGGACAAGTCCAGCAGCCAGCGCCCAGTGCCGCCCGGCTTTCCCAGCATCCCGAGAAGAGGCCTCGGTGAGCCCAGCAGACAGTGACGCCTGGGGGTGAGAAGCCAGGACAGAGGCTGGAACAGGGCACTGCGGCTGCCCCGGGCCCTGCCCACCCCGCAGAGCCTCCCTGCGGTGCTCCGGCGGGTCCCTGGGGACACTTGCGCAAGGGTTCCCTGCAGACACCCCAAGCAGGAGGACAAATGAGAAATGACGCGTTGCCAAGGGTGTCCAGGCACGTGGGGCTCGTTCTGCAAGGGCTCCGTGTGACCGTGGCCCTCTTTAGAGGGATCTGAACGCACCCTAGCCCCAGGCCACAGCGACTGCCCGCCTGGAAAGCAGCCGCTCCTGCACGTGCCCCTGCAACCACAGGTTCCAGGGCCCACTGGCCGCAGTTTTTCTCCTCGTGCCTCTGTGCCTTTGCACATGCCGTTCCTCCTTCCTGGGGCGCGACCTTTCCTCCTTTCTACTTGGAAAACTCCTGTGCACCCTCCCAAGCCGCCCTCCTGGCCCGTCCTCTGCCGCCCCGCATCATCTGCTCCTCCTGCACCAGCCTGACAGAGCACAGACTGTCTTCTCCGTCGGGGACACTCTGATCCTGAGCTCGGGGTCTGGCCCAGGACAGCCGGTGAATATGCAGTCGGGACTGGAGGTCCCCCGGCAGGAGGGGGTCCGGCTCACGGCTGGGAGAGGCTGGCTCACAGCAGCACCATCCGGGGTCAGCAGAAAGCAGGGACAATCCAGGTGTCAGTGGAGAGGCAGCACGTGCGTATCTGCACACCGTGGAATATCGTTTGGCAACAAAAAGGACGGCTGACACCAGCAACACCACTGACGAACGTTCACAACGTTAAGCTAAGTGAGCTGCTCACAGAAGACCACGTGCTGCGATTCCATCCCACTTCCATACGAAACGCCCAGAAGAGGCCCATGTGTAGAGATGGAAAGTAAATGGGTGGCTGCCTAGGGTCAGCGAGGGAACGGGAAGCCACTGAACTCGAGGTTTCTTTCGGGGGTGAGGCCAACATCCTCAAACTAAACTGCGGGGATGGTCACACAACCCTGTAATTATACTAAAAATTACTTACTTGTACACTTAAAGCAGGTAAACTTTACAGTAGGTACATTATACCTCATCGAGGCTGTTAAAAAACCCCCAAAGCCTAGAGAATCGAGCAAGCTCAGCCTGGGTGCCCTCGTGTGGGATCTGACTGCCAGCCACGCGACGCCCTCCCCAGAGGCCAAGCGCCGAGGGCAAGGCATCAATGCCCGGCTCAAATACCCGCAGAGGTGGCACCCACGGGCTGGATCCCCTTCACCCGAGCGCAAGATTCCTGCCGGCAGACCCACCAGGCCCAAAAGCCCCCGACCGCGCAGCACGCCCTGGGCACTGCCCGACGGCGCCGACTCCACCGCCCCGCGGAGTCAATCGCCAGGCCAGGAGGCCTGTCTCCTCTGGCCAGAGCCAGGAAGCCCTACCCTGCGCCTCACCCCACCTCGATCCGCCCCCGGGGAGGAAAGGAGGTGCTGACGTCAAGGCCCGAGAGGCCCCGGCAAGGGGCTCGCGGGGTGCGGGCTGGGCTAGAGGGCGCGGGCGGGCAGGTCCCTGCAAACTTCACCCCGTAGGCCCCCACCAGTCAGAAGGGGAGGAAGTGCGTTTCCTCTTCTATATTCCCAGATGCTGGCTGGGAAGCTTCTGGACCCGGCTCCGCCGGGTAAAATGTAAACCGCACGCCTATCGTCCGCTCACAGATGCCTGCCACCGCCAGCTGAGGACAGGACAAAAGTTCTCCCCAAACTGCCACGCTCTGCGGGGTGGCTCCCTCGCCGCCCCAGCTCATGCAGCTTCTGCTCTGGGCAAGGGTGCCACCCTGTCGGCCGCTGTCCAGAATGGGTAGAGCCAAGGACCCCGGAGGTGACCTACACAAGCAGCGCACCCCTTTTCAAGTTAGAAAGTACTTTTGTAAAAAAAAGAGGACAAAAATTACCACACACCTCGGTGCTCAATGCCAAGCAGAGGAGACGCACAGTAAGACGACGGATGCGAGCTGCCCGTCGCAGAACCCTCCTGCACGTGAGCCCCAGCAAAGTCCAGCAGCAAGCTGTAACACGCTGGCTTTCTTTCCAGCTTCCCCGAGCAGGTTTCCTGCAGGCCCCCCTTTCCTCACACACGGCAGGCAGAGCTGAAGATAAGGCTGCCAGCATTACTCAGCAAGGCCCTTTCAGTGACAGGGAAGGTGTGGTCTCGCTCGAACGTCTGTAAACCGCTCTTCTGGTCATGACAGTGATCAGAGGAGGAGGAGGAGGAGGGCGCCCCGTTTGCCACTACAGCTGAGTCCAGACTTTGTCCCCCGTGGTGAACAAATGCAAAGAAACTTCTTTTAAAACGAACAAAAAACATTAAAAACATGAGAACTCTATTCCACACAAACCGGTTGACACTGAAGATGTGAATTAATAAAAATATCAAGAAAGGGTAAAACATCACACACTTCCTCAATTCCTCCAGGCTGAAACCTGGCTAAGGGATTAACTGAAGTCCCAGCACTGAGCATGTACAGGGCATCTGGCAGGAGCCAGGCCCTTCACGCGCCGCCGGCTGGCTCTCCTCCCAAGAGGGGCCAGGTGGGGTGGCAGGGGGACCAGAGCGGGAGAGCTGGGGTCTCTGCTCTCACTCCCTGTGCAGCTGTGAAGTCCAGGCCTCTGCATCCTCACACTTCACAGCAGATGCTCAGTAAACCTATGGGAGGGACAGAGGGCCACCCGGGCCCTCCCAGCTCTAGCTTTCTCAGACACCACCCTGGAAACACGCTCTCGAGAAGATCAGAACTTGACTACTGAGATTGTTCCACTTTTTTTTTAAGGGGGGGGTTCATAGTTAAGGAAATGTTAAAGAATTCATGATTCACCAAGTCTGATACGCAATCCACCAAGTTTGGAAACACATGCACGAAGAGAAGCAAACTCCATCCTAACCCCTCTTTGGAGAGCTCTAGTTCCCTTTCAGAACTGCCTACTTTACAGCCAGTCGGCAGCGAACGCTCCTTCCCTCCCCAGACACCACAGAAGCAGCAGCTCCGGGCCTGCCGTCCCTTTCAAAGCTGTCTTCCTCCAACACTGGGCCCGGCCTCCCCACCACGGGGAGGTAAGTGCTCCGCTGATCTTACCCAGACGGTCCTGACAAGCGCCTCGAGGAGCAGACCCTTCTAAGCCTAGCTGTGGTAAATTTCTGGTTGTTCACAATGATTACAATAAAGTCCATAAAGCACAGACCTCAGGCAGTTAAAAAAACTGACCGCTGGTCAGTTTCCAGGTACAGAGTACCTGCTTCTTATGGACATGAGCACATAATGACCACACACAGACAAAATACAATCAGCTGCCCCCTCGGCAACCCAGCTGATCGGGCTGGTCCCTTCGACCCTAAGCCCTGTTAATTCAACTCAGCCAATCAATAGCCTACTCCCCTGAAACCGACTCATGGGAGGCCAGGTAGCCTCCAAAGCAATCCCTCCTGATAAACACAGAAAGCAAGCATCTATGGTTCAAAATAAAGCAAACACAGCTGTCTGCCCTCAACTCTTGGTGCCCGTGGGTTACGAAGGCCTCCTGCAAACATCTCTCCTTACTAACAGTAACCAGCACCCACCAATGCCAGGCACTGTGGTAAACGCTTTAGTGGACCCTTCCACAACACCACGCTGCAAGGACCATGATTTCCACTTTACAGGTGACTTTTTAAAAGCAGGTCTGGAGAAGAAGTAACCCCCTAGAGTCACACAGCTAACAAGCAGTGGGGCTGGGACGGCAGTGTTGCCTCTGCAAGAAGCCAGGTGAGCGGCCCTGCCCCGCGGCTGGCCGCCTGCATCACCCACATGCCGCCCTGAGCCCTGCGCTCTGGCTCCAGGTCTACCCCGTCACACTCAGCAACTCTTTGGCCTCTTTATTCATCCTTCACGCTGTCTGGTCTCCCCTGGTCTCCCCCTTCACTAAACTCCACCCAGCCTGCCGGGAAGGATGGGTCTCATTCATGTCCCTGACTACGCCGACAGCACCCTCCCCTCTGCCTACACCCCGAAAGGACCTGACAGAAACTGACACGAAACGTACATCGGACCTTGCACCTCCCTTCCCGGACTTCAGTGTCTAGACAAGCCCTTCCACCGGTCGAGGTCAAGGACACAGCAACCGCTCCCTCACTCCCAACCCAAGCTCCCGGAGTAACTAACCTAACTCCAGAGGGGTGCTATACAAACCAGAGCTGGGCACAGATCGGATGGAGGACCACGCTACTGGGTGAAAAGTGCCAGCCCTTCTCGATCCTCAAAAAGTGGAAAAAAAAAAAAAAAAGAGAAAGAAAAGAAAAAAATGATGGCTTTAGGGAGAATAACTTGTTGAAGACGACGTGACGTTCTATACGTTTATCTAACTTCCAGCAAGCCCAACACACAGGCCGACGAGAGGGAGAGCCCAGCCCAGGCTCCGGTGCTGATGCTTCCTTCCTACCCCGCCCTGCGGCGGCCGCCCGCGGAGACGCCGATCGCAGCCCGGCCCCGCCGACCTCGCCCCGGCGGACGTTGGCAGAGTTGGGTTGTTTTGCTTCTTTTCCCTCGTTTTTTAAGGAGCTGTTCTCTGCCGGCGTCAAAGTTATCTCTTCCCGAAGCAAGTTCGCCGCGGCGACCGGCGAGAGCAGCCTCCGTCCGACCTCCCCCGCCGCCCGACACCCAGCGGCGAGGTGTGGCCGCCTGCCCAGGGCCGGCTCCCGGGACGCGACGCTCCGCGCGGGCGCCGACTGCAGGCGGGACGCGGCCCCGCTCCCGGCCCTGCCCCGACCCCGCTCCGGGGAGCCCCGGCCCCGCGCCCAACCCGGGGACGCCCCTCGCCGGCCCGGCCCGCGCCGCCCGGCCCGCCGCCCTTGACCGGTGCCGCCCGCGGCGCGCCCCGCGGCCCCTCCCGCGGCCCGGCCCGCCAGCCCCGCCACCCCGCCGCCCCGCCGCCCGACTCACCCCATGAGCCAGTCCATGGCTGCGCGGGGACCGCCGCGCCCGCCGCCCGACTCTTTCGGCCCTCAGCTCGCGGCGGCGGCGGCCGGAAGTAAACACTCGCTCGCACACTCCTACACGCGCGCCGCGGGCGCCGCCGGAAGTGACGCGCAGCGCGCCGCCGGCTGGGAAACGTAGTCCGGGCCGCCCCCGCCGCCCCTACAGCCCTGTCCCCCACCGGCCCACCTCCTGGAGCCTGCGCGGGGATCCCCTGACACCCCGGGATGTCCCTTGACACCCCAGGATGTCCCCCCACACGCCGCTGTCCCCTCACACCTCACTGTCCCCTCACACCCCGGGATGTCCCCTCACACCCGGGATGTCTCCCTAAGTCCGGGATGTCCCCTCCCATCTCGCTGTCCCCCTGCTCCCCATACTGCCCCCTACGCCCTGGCCGCCCCATGTCGCCAGAACGCCGCAGCCCCTCCCCCCTCCTCGGGTCCCCTCCGCCACTGGCTTCTCTCCAGGCTCAGTAAGCTTCGCATGTCAGGCTGAGCCGTCAGCTGGCAGCAGGGGAAGTTTTCGGGGACAGGACCGGCACGGTGTTGGCCGCTCCCTTCTCGGCCCAGGGAGCGAGAGCCTCTGAGCCCCGCGCCCTCGCATCCCAGCGGCCTCCCCTGTGACCTGAGCCCCACTCTCTGCCCGTCCCGGCGGCGGAGACCAGCCCGCGACACCCCTCCATCCAGCCTCCTGGCAGCCATGGGGCCCTGGACGCGGGGACAGTCAACGAGACTAACAGAGGTCTGTGGGGCGGCTCCTTCCCCAAGGAAGGAGAGAGCCTGGGGCAGGCGCTGGGCTTTGGCTGCCCTACAGGGCAGATGCCTGCAGGGACGGGCGCCTGTCCAGGGACCACATCGGTGGTGGAAGCCGCTGGCTGAGATCAAGAATGGAGGAGACGGTGCTTGGGACACATGGGACGCTTGGGACGGATGACAAGCTGAGTCCTCCACCCCCCCCACCCCCGCCCAGTGCCGCTGCCCTTGGCCCTGGTCCCGCCCCACCCTACAGCCCCACCTGAGTCTCATCAGCTGCTGCCAGCTGTGCGGAGGTTGCCTCTCTCCCTCTGGTGCCTTGCTGATCGTGAAGCTTGTGGGGGAACATTGCGCACTTGACCACCAGCCACCTGAGATGAAATAATGAGGAAAGACAGAGGGACGAGGGGAAGTCCTGTCGCATGTCCCATCTCAGGGAGGACAAGCACGCAGATATGGGCCAGGGCCTTCGTCTCCACAGCTGGACAAGTGGCAAGGGTAGATAGTTAGGACTCTGCCGTGGCCGGCCACTCTGCATCTCTACCTAGGACAGTGACCCAGACCATTCTTCCCGAGGAGTATGAGCCCCTGGGGACCCTGCCTGCATCTGGCTGCTGTAATCTTCCCTAAACTGATACCCGAGCTTCGAGCCACCCCCCAGGTTGCATCCATCTTCCTGCCCCGCGACCCGCCCCCCCCATCCCCCATCCCCCCCATCCCACGTCCCCGCGGTAGCCTGGGCTTCGGGTCCCTGCTCTTCCACTTACTGGCTGGGTGACTTGGAGAAGTTGTTTAATGTCCCTGTGACTCAAGTTCTTTATTAGTGGAATGGGAATAATAGTGCCCTAAGAAACTTCATAAGGTCACAGGTGTTGGCTGAAGATGGGGAAGCAGGGAGCTATGACTCAGCGTGTTGGGAGTGTGATCCCCCCTGCTCAGGCTGCTTACCTGTGCTGAAGGTCCATCCCCCTTCCCCCGATGGTGGTTTACTGCTGGGTACACCCCACTTTATGGCTTTGTGTCACCCAGTCCATAATGGGCCATTCAGATCACATAGTCATGAGATGTCCCGTGGTCTTATGTACGGTCTGAAGTGGAGCCCAGTGGCAAGTCAAAACTCGCATCTCAAAGAAGCATGGTTTATTTTGTAAGAGGATGTGGCTTTGCTCCAAGACCCTGGGGCCCTCCTATCTCGCTCACCCACTAGAGCTCCACAATCTCCACCAAGCACCACTGGATCCATTGAGTCATAAGTGCCAACTGGTAGAACTGCTTGTACGGCAGGCAGCCTCAGCTAAATCTTCTCCTCAGTTTGGAGCACATTCAAAGCTGGCAAACCCTCAGGTCTCTTGCTAACTAGATAAGAATAGCACACTCAATGAGCACCGGTCAGAGAGGATAAGTTAACCGCCCAACGTTCATAGCCTTTTCTTCTCCCTGCCTTCCCCTCCTCCTTCTTTTTCCCAGCTTCCCATGTAGACAGGGTGGCCAATGAGATGGAAGTGGAAGTTGTTGGGTGGCTTCCAGGAAATCCCTTTTGTCTTTCCTCCCCACCCCAATGTGGCCCAGTCTCCTAGTTCCTGCCAATAATAGGAGAATGACGGCTAGAGCTTCTGCAGCCATCTGGGCCCATGAGGCATGCTGATGATGGCAGAGCAGAAAGATGGAAAGAATTTGAGTTCTTGCTGAAACTCTGGAACCTCCACAGCAGTCCTGAACTTCTTACCTCTGGACTTCTTTAATTGAAAAAATCTCAAGTCACTGTTCTTTCCGGTCTCTGTTACTTGAAGTTAAAGACAACTGTCTGATTGATATATCCATCAAAATGTGTGTGTTCTTCCTAGTGTTGAGGTGCTCAAGGTGTCCCTCACTTTGGAGGGGATGTCTTGACATTCCCAGATTCCTGAACCTCCAAAATTTCACTTAGATGTGGTAAGTTCCTAACTTTTCATGGCATCTAATATCCCTTTGGAAACCGTGTATGTTATTTTAGTGTCTAGAATGGCACTAAGTCCCGGGCTCTGCAGCCTATCAACGGGACACCGTCCATCTGATGGAACGGTGTGGCACCCTGACATAATCAGACCCTGCGTGGACTAAACCACGGTGGAGGGCGTAAGCGCTGATGAGACCCTGCAGTGAGATGGTGGAGGTGCACCCCTAACCCTGGCAGAGGACTGCTCACCTCTCCTGGTGCTCTTGGTGTGGGGGTAGGGTTGGGACTCTTGTACTGACTGGCCGCAGGAAGGATACCACATCTGGAAGGGCAGGTGTAGCTGTCCTGTAGCCTGGACTCGTCAGCGCCTTAAACCTGCAATAACCCACTGTCAGTCACCGACAGGCCTCCATCTCCTGCACAGACAACACGTGTGAGTGAAACTGGGACGTGACAGGACCTCTGCACCTTGCAGTTCTCTGGTGGTGGCACCAACCTCTGTGACTTCTCTGGAGATTCAGTTCTGCTTGTGGTCTACTACTTTGGCAGGGAGGTGGAACTGCAGGGGTTTCCACTTAGCCCTTCTTTCCATTCATCCATCTACTGGGCAAATAAGTATTGCGTGCGAACCACGTGCCAGGCCCTCCGTAGGTGCTCGGAACGCAACGGCAGACAAGACGGACAAGAAGTAACCCCCGTAGAGCTTGCAGACTGATGGGAGTACACGGTCGATGAAAAAAATCAAGACATATGATACTTTAGGCGGCGCTCTGGAGAATGCTGACGCCAACGATGCGGACAAGGAGTTCTGGGTGTTACGGGTTGAATTGTGGCCCCCGACCCCTCAGAAGAGGTATGTTGAAGTCATAACCCCCCAGTACCTCAGAATGGGACCTTATTTGGAAATGGAGAAATTGCAGATTGAATTAGTTAAGATAAGGTCGTGATGGAATAGCAAGAGCACCTCGTCACACAGCGTCCTTGTAAAAAGGGGCGATTTGGTCACAGAGGGAAGATGGTGTGAAGAGACACAGGCCAAGGAGAGGCGTGGGCCAGAGCCTCCCCTCAAAGCCCTCAGAAGGAACCAGCCCCGCTGACACCAAAGATTTTGGTTGCCGGCCTCCAGAACGGTGAGACAACAAACTTCTGTTGTCGTACGCCGCTCAGTTTGTGGTCCTTGGTTACAGCAGCCACAGGACACTGATGCAGACACCAACCCTCAACCTTGTCCTTTCCACCAGCCGCCTGCCTTCCGCCCAGATTCTGCCCAGAGGGGCGCCTGGAGCTGTGTGCCAGCAGGGAGTTCCTGGGCAGGGAAACGAGGGGCCTGGTTTTCCCAGTTATGCTTTGCTGTAGACTGGGGACCCCCTGAAGGCAGGACCTGCAGGAATCCTCCAGAGGAAGTTGTCCTCCACTGTGGGGCGGAGGATGAGGCTTCCAGGATAACAGTGACCACGTGACACGTCTTCGCGGAGAAAGCTGACTCTCAGCAGTGACCCCGGGCACAAGCCGAGCCCTGCCGGGTCCTCCTTCTCGTTCACTGTCTCTGGCCTGACCCCGTCTGTCCATCCCATGGGCCCACTCACAGCCCATACTGTGGGCACAGGGCCCGCCTCCGGCTGCCTTCCCTTGTGTCCGACAGCCAGTGGGGGACGTGGCCAGTCGGAGGTCCAGAGCATCCTTCCCAGTGCCGGGCTGCCTGGCCAGAAGGATACACCTTCTCCTACACCTCGGGGGCTGGAGAACAGTGGCTCCCTCTCGCCTCCTGAGCTGCTTCTCGTGTGGGGGACAGTCCCCAGTGAGGCTGAGGGTGAGCGACAGCAGTGCCGGGGCAGCAGAGAGGGCCTGCCTCGTGGTACAGAGGGTCAGCACTGCTTGTCTCAGAGAAGCCTGGGGGTCTGCTTTGGGGAAGGCACCTCGGAAAGCCAATCCCCCGGGAGCTGCAAGGTCGGTGGCTCCCAGTCCCCTCGCTCCCCTCCCGAGGCATCGGCCCTTCCAAGCCTTCAGCCAGTGCTGCCGAGAACGCCCTCCTGCAGACCCGCGCTGCCCGGCTGGCTGCCCTACCCACGTTTCTTCCCTTCAGCCTCACGCCCTTCCGGGCAGTGATTGCAGGAAGGAGACCAGGGCTCCTAGAGGGACGGGAACTTGTCCAAGGTCCCCCGGTGAGCAGGTGGAGAGCTGGGATTCCAGAACCATCTGTGCCTAAGCCCACCGTCTTCCCAGTACATCCTGCCTCACAGAGGGGCTCTCCTCCCCCGGGACTTGAGAACGGTGGAGGAGGTCACCCGTGGGAGCAGCCTGCTCAGCGGCTCTTCTGTCTGGCTGCGGCAGGAGGTCTGAGCTGCCTTGGGAGAGCTTCAGGCTCCAGTGCCCCCTCCCTGCCCCCTCTGTGGGGCACTTGGCTTAGGCCCTGAGGGGGTGGCCACTGGTCCTCAGGGCCAGGTATCCACAGAGACACCAGAAGTCACTGTCACCTGGGCTTACTTCTGGGGCACTTACCACTGGCCAGGGGCCGTGCTAATGCTTCATGCTGGCGGCCCCTGGCCTCTCCCCTCCCCGCCCAGCCTCTGCCCTGTTCCATCCAGCCTTCCCCAGCTCGAGTCCCTGGGTTGGCTGGGGCAGGACAGGCTAAGGACCCCTAATCCATGGCCCCTGGCTGGTAGCAGTGAAAGGAGCAGGCCCCGGAGAGAGCCAGGAGACTGGGCCCTTCTCCCAGCCCTGCCGCGAGCCAGCTTGGGCTCACCCTTCTCCATCCAATGGGAGGGGGCTACGAGATCGGGGGTCTCCAAACGCTAGATCTCCTGGTCCGCAGGCGCTGCAGGCTCCCTGGAGAAACTTCGGGAATACAGATGCCTGGGCCCTGTCCCCTCCTTAGGGTCTGCCTCTGTAGGTCTGGGTGGGCCCCAGGGATCTGTATTTGAAGGGGATCCTGAACGGCAAGCCGGATGAGGAGCCCTGGACCAGACGGCCCCTAGTGGCTTTTCCTGATCAACCGGGTGCCTGCTCTGATCCGGGAAGACCCCAGGTCGTCGGTGGGGGAGGCGGGCTCTGCGGCCATAAAGCCTTGTTCCCAGAGCAGGCGGCTGAGCAGCGCCGTGCGCGAGGTCTGAGGGGCTTCCTGGTCGTCCTGAAGTGTGCGCGTGCCCCTGCTGACACCCGCCATGGGCTGCACTGTGTCCCGCCCAAAATGATATGTCAAAGTCCTGACCCCCAGTGCCCCGGAATGTGACCTTACTGGCAATAGGGTCTTTCCAAATGAAATTAGTTAAGATAAGCTCATGAGGGTGGGCCCCAGTCCAATATGACCGGTGTCCTTATAAGCGGGATATTTGGACACAGACAGCCACACGGGAGAATGTCACGTGAACACGAAGGCAGGGGTCAGGGACTCTCGGTGCCACGCCCTGCTGGGCAGTGGGGGCAGAGGCAGAGGCCCTGCACCTAAGGCTGGGGGAGCCGTGGACGAGCATGGAGCACACCTGCAGACCAGGCCAGGGGCACCTTCCAGGGAGAGAGAAGGACTCTGGCAGAAGGAGGGTGCTTTGCAGGCCGCTCAGTGGGGGTGAGGGCGGGTGGGGGCCGATGGAGGAGACGGAGACTGGAGGCCTGGACGTGGGCGTCACCATCCACATGAGGGGTGCAGGGAGTGGGGCCGCAGTAACAGTCAAGAGCCACAGCCTGTGCTGCTTACTGGAGGGCCGTGGGGTGAGGGCGGGGAAGGGAGGTGAGGGGGTGTGGGCAAGGGGCAGGGGAGGGAGCCGAGGTGCCAGCTAGACTGTAGGTGGCACCCAGCATCTGGGCCTTTCGGGTCTGAAGGCCGGGGATGAAATCCGGCTGGAGACACAGCTGAGGCTGTTGACTGCAGACGTGCCTCTGAGGGTGTGGCGGTGGGGCTGGCAGGCCCGGAGCAGGTGGAGGCTGTGGGCAGTTGAGGCTGCAGATGGGCCCAGGGCAAGGCCTCAGAAGGAGGGTGGGCCCGGGTGCCGTGGTGCTGGAGACCGCCGAGGACCCGAACTCCCAAGCCACGCTTTCCTGCCAGCCAGCAGGGCCCCCGGCACGTGTGGAGGTTGGGGGTCCCGTCCGCCCCTCCCCGGGCGCGGGCAGCAGGTGGCGCTGCCGGGCTGCTCGCCCGGCTCCGGGAGCGCGGGGCGGGAGCCCGAGGCCGGAGAGGAGCTCCCGGTGCGCCCCCTGAGCGGGCAGGCCTACTCTCGTGTGGCTCGGCCCGGGACGCCGGGAAGGGCGCTCGCCCCGTCCCCGCCCGGCAGGTGTTTGCCCACCTGGGGCCGGACCGGGGGCGGGGCCGCCATGCCCTCGGGCTTGGCGCGAAGCGGGTGCTCACCGCGCCCCCTCCACTCGCGGCCCGGGGCGCGCGGAGGGGCGGGAGCCCAGGGGCAGCGGCGCTTTGAGGGATGAAGGATGCAGGATGCCGTGGCGGCCCGGCCGGCGGCGTCCGGGAGTGGGCGCGGCCTTCCCGCCGCGAGCTCGGTGCGGGCGCGCGGAGCACCCACCACACCCAGCCGCCCGGTCCTGGGAGCCCGGGGCGCGCCCGGCTGTGCGCGCCGGTAGGGTGGGGTCTGGGCCCCCGGGAGGGGGACCCCAGCGGCCGGAGTGTGATGGGGACGCTTCCGGAGGGCCCGGAGGCCGGCTGCTCCCGCCCCAGCCAAGAGGCTCTGGGCGCCCCTACACCTGGGCTGACGTCACCGCCCAGCGGGACAGCCCCGCTCTTGCCGGTGGGGCCGCGCCCACGGTCCCCCCACTGGCGGTGCAGCCGCAACCGTCCCCTCGGGGAGGAGCAGGGCAGCCAGCCGCCGGCTGGGTGAGGTGAGGCCCCCCACCCCGTCCTTGGACCCCCAATCCTGCCCTTCCTGGAGTTTCCTGCTAGGGGTGACTCACGGGGAAGGGCCTTATCAGCTGCTCCAGCGCCATCCCCGTGTTCTGGATCTGCCCGGACGCCTGCCGCCCAGCTCCCCATGGCAGACCACCAGCAGAGGCCAGGAGCAGAGAGACTGGCGCCTGGGTGGGGGAACCTCAGAGACAGTGAGGTCTGAAACCAGGTCTGAAATCACTTGCGGGGGCGGGGGGGCGGCGGGAGGGTAGATACTCAGGGAGGGAGCCCTGGGGTTCTCTCCTCCACCTCTGGGCCCACGTGGGGTCTTAGTCCTGCAGGCCTGTGGTTGCCCAGTATTGGCCTAGATGTCCAGAGCCCGAGATACGTGGGACCCCCATAAGCTGCAGCGTGTCCTGAGGCAGGTGGGCAATGCTGCTGCGCCAGGGAGGTTCTGGTAGCCGGTTCAGGTAAAGGTGCAGGGGGCGGAGCTCCTTGCTGGCAGGCCTAGTTTCCCCTGATGCCGGGTCCCTTGGAGTGTGTGTGTGGGGGGGTGCTTGACTGGGGAAGAGGCAGAGGAACGAAATCTCATTTCTGCCGGTCCTGGGAGGCATGGGGAGGAGGGGCCGCTCTGCCCTCAGGTCACCTGGGAGCCGAAGGCTGAGAGCCAGGCCGTGAGCTGTGGCCGACCCTGGTCACCATCCTGTCCCAGACCCCACCCCACCCCGCCCTCCCCCGCCAACGTGGGCATTGGGCTGGCTGGACTTCACCCTGCTTCCCCAGACGTTTCCGGGTGTGAACACCCACTGGACGGGCGCGCTCTAAAATGCGGCTTTGTTTCCTCCCCTGGTGTCTGGCGTTCAGGCCCTTTCTCCGGCGCTCTCCAGGACTGCGGCCCCTCACCACCCACCCTCTCCCTTCCCCCACTTCTATTTCAAGCTCTCCTTGGCTATTTATAGCTACGTCCGCCCATTGCGTCAGGCTGAGTCCGGCTTCCGCCGGCCCGGATGCCCATGGTGCCGACACGGCCATCCTGGACAGTCACCTGCCCTGCTGGAACCCCGCGGAGGCCCCAGGTGTGCAAGCGGGGAGAGCGCCCTGGTTGGGGTTGGGGTGCCGGCGAGCGCGCGTGCTGCGGCGGGTGGGCGGGGTACCCCGCTTAATTCAAGGAAGGGACGGGGAGAGGGGCAGCTTTCCCTCTGTTCCCAGAGTTGCCCGGCTGGGCTGCCCTGAGGAAAGGCCTTCGCAGCTCTGGTCTCACATGTGGTGTTTGCACAGAGACTGAGAAACCGAGGTCCGCCTGCCGCAGCCTCCCGGAGGCCTCCCCCTCCCCAGCCCCTCCCCAGCACCCCCCCCCCCCCCGCCCCACGCAGTTCCCCAGGCCGGGAAGTTTGAAAGCTGGCTCGGTTTTGAAAGGCTGGAGGGAGGACCCCCAGGGACCTGCCTAGACTTGGCCAAACCTGGCCCTGGCGTTACCCTGACCCACAGCTTTTCTGTCTTTGGTGGCGGGGGGGAGTTCATTTGTCCTCCCCGCCCCCTCCCCGGCTCTTGCTCTGGAAACTGGCCGCCTATGGCAGCCTCTTTCCCTCCCTTCTGCCCAAGACCAGCTTTGGTCCCGTCCTCGGGGGAGCCACTTCCTTCTTGCCCCCAACCCCTTCTCCCTTTCTAAAGCCATCGTCACATAATCAGGGCCCCACCACTCCTTCAGAAAGACCCCATGTCTGCAGACCCCCAACCCCTGGGCCGGAGGCAGCTCCTGGGACTGCCTTTTACTAGTCCCGACACCCCTGCTCCTACCAAAAGGATGAGGTTTCTCGGGGGCTGCCTGATGAGCCCCCAGTGACTGGGTGGGCTAGGCACCCACGAGGAGCCCTGCTGGGGGTCAGCCCCACCCCCAATTGTCTGCCCAGCACCCCGCCCCCTCCCTTTCTGGGAGAATGGGACACCAACTCCCCATTTCCATGCTGCAGACCTCGAAGGCTCCATGGCTTCTCCTGGATGGCAGAGGGCCTCTCCCCTGCTCAGGATGGACCACTTTTCTGCAGAAGAGATGAACCCCACCCCCAGCCTACCCGCCGTCCAGAGCCACGCAGAGCCGTGCCTCCCTTCCCACCCCTTGGCCAGAGGTGGTCAGCTTCCCAGCAGGGCACGATCCCACCTCCGCCCTCTCCCTACACATGCCCCAGCCTCTCCACATACAGCTTGGCCTCCGGAGGCCAAGCCACCACCCACAGCCTCCCTGAGAACTGGCCCTCTTCGCTCTTGCCCTGCTCTGAGCCCCGTCAGTTCTGAGCCTCAGGGGTACCTCGACAGATCCATCCACAGAAGCAGGGTCTGAGCTAGAAGGGGCCTGAGGGGACCCTGAGGCTGACCCTGACCCTCTGGAGGACACGGGAGAAGCTGGTTCCCCTCCTTGGGCCTTGAAGAGGGTTGACTGGCTCTCTACGGTGGTGTGCAGCTCCGAGACTGGTCGTTTATGGTTTGTTCATTGAACGTTCACTGGGCACCTTCTTCAGCAAGGACAGGATGCCTATGGTCCAGTGGGAGGATGGAGGTAAGCACACAGCTTTAATATACGGCCGACTAATAGAGGCGCACTGGGTGTGTGATAGAAGGTTACTACTCACCCACCTTCTTTCCCTCCCTCCCTGCCTTCCTCCCATTTACCCATCCTTCTACCCCCTACCCACCCATCCATATGCCCCTATTCACCCATCCACTCCTTAATCACCCATCCATGCAACCAGTCACCCATCCATCCATCCATCCATCCATCCATCCATCCATCCATCGATCCATCCATCCATCCATCCATCCATCCACCCACCCACCCACCCACCAACCCATCCATCCATCCATTCATCCATTCTCCCTCCCATCCACTCACCTACCCACTCATTTATCTACCCACTCACCCATCCACCCACGCCTGTAGTGTAAACGCCTGATAATTAGCTTTTTTGATTGTAAAGTTAGTGCCTGACACTAAGCTTTTGATTGTTGAGGCATTCATTTCAAAGACATCTCTCTGGAATAAACACAATGCCAACTACACAGCTAAAGAGCCAGTCCACCCCACCCATGAGGGTGCCCATGCAGAAAGCCCTGGGTGACCTAGATAACTGACCCCTTTTGTGACCCCATTTTTCCCTTCCCTTAATTCCCACTCCTATGTCTTAATTTACCAGTAAAGAGTGAACCCACGAAACCCTAGGCACCCCCCACTCGACCCCAATACAAGCAGAACCCCAGGCCCACACTCTGTCTCTCTCTACTGGTGACCTCTGTGTGACCCCAGGCGTACTGTGTACCTTCAGGCCCGGTAGTTAACCGTGTTTTTTCAAAGTTCCCTGATGGTCGTTGCTGAGATATGTGCCACCAAATGTGTGTCCTTCATATGGGGGCGTCCACAAGTAGGACAGGCCTGGGCAGGGGCCGCGGGCATCCCTAGCCCATGGCATCACTGTCAATAGGCTGAGACCAACCGCAGACAACCCCATGCCACCCATCTACCCACCCCCCCCATCCCAAACCCATCAGGTGCCTAAAGCTCTTGGCCTAGGGGGGAGACACAGAGGCAGAAGCAGGGGTGCCTAGCATCTAGGAGACCTGGTGTGGTGGGGACCAGACTGTGGTGGTCGAGAGCAGGGGGGAGGCCAGCCCCCAGGGTCCAGATCTAGCCTCACTACCTGCCTTGTTCAGCGCTTGGGCAAGTTGACCCCTGGGAGCCTGGGGGATTTGGAGTCTTCCACTGGCCCCAGGGCCCCTGCTGGGTACCCCACCTCCCTCAGGGTTAGGTGCTGCCCCAAATGGCAGTCAGCTTTTCCAGTCCTCCTTTCATTGACTCCAGGGGGGCTGCCAGAGTTATAAATAGATGTGCTCGAGCTAAAAATAGCCTTGCCAGAGAGGCAGTCAATGTTTCTAGCTTTCGGCCTCTTTGAGGACTCCTGCGGACGCAGGCTTCAAGGACCCTACCTCCTCTGCAGACCTGGCCCTCCCGGCCTGGCCCTTTCACTTTCTCTTGCTTCTTGAAACACGCATTTACCACACACGCGTGTGTGTGCTCCTGTAACACGTGTGTGTGCTCAGACACACATGCACGGACACAGCTCTGGCTGGTGTCACTGGTTTGGGCCACCTGCCTGCTTGCAGAGGGGGAGGGTCCCCAGGATAAGCAGGCCAAACCTCCGGGAAGGGTCAGACCCGCTGCGGGGAGCTTGCACTGCGTTAGCCAGAGGACCCTGGGGCCGAGGGCACAGACCTGCTGGGGAGGCTTCCCAGAGACTTGGGAGGCGAGGGTCCCAGGAAATTCTGAGAGTGGCGCCTGGCCCAGAGCAAGCGCTCAGCATGTCAGAGCCGTTGTTATGGTCACGGCCGGGCAAACTTTGGAGTGGCCCAGAGGAGTCAGGTCTAAAACGCGTCCCATGAGAGCACTGCACGGACGCTCAGAGCTGTAGCTGTAAACACACGTGAGCCGGGGAACCTCAGCCCCGCCGCACTGACACTGCAGTCTCTGCAGCCCTGGCGGGGAGGGAGGGAGGCCTGCAGGGGGGCGCTGGTGCCGGGGAGAGGAACCCGGTGGCTGGGGACACACATCAGTACTTCCCACCAGGTACCCTTGTGGGCCTTTGGGCCTTGAACCTTCAATAAGTAATTTAAACAATAGCGTAAAAGCCAGTTGCAGACACTCTGTATAGCTAGACCCCGTTTCTGTTGGGAAGGACAAGCTGTTGTGTGGTACGTACATGTGTGTACCCACACGTTGCTCACACGTGCACACACACGGAGGTCTGCAGGGAGCTGTGGAACTAACTATTCCCGGTGGTTATTTTTGGAGAGTGGGGCGGGGGCAGCTGAGGGGCAAAACTGAGTTTCCATTTTATACAGTTCTAAGTTATTTAAATTGTCAGTAGCCTGAAACAGCAAAAAAGGCTGTTCTACATCCTACACCTGCCCCTTCAGCACAGCAGGCCCACTGGGTTCTGGGTTCGGGGCTCTGAGCAGTGAGTCGGGGGCAGTCACTCTCCAGGCCCCACACCCCAGCCTCCTGGCCCCAGGAAGCCCCTCTACACCACCGCCCACCAGCCCAAAGAAGGAGGCAGCCAGAGGCGTGGAGAAAACATCCATCTCAGGATTTATTACAACACGTCGTTTCCAAATACAAAAGAAGGGGACAGGACAGGGATCAGAGAGTGGCCGCGCCGGGGAAGGGGTTCTGAGGTGGGGCGGCCCAGTCCAGAGGGACCGGGAGCCATGCGGGGGGACCTGCCACCTCTCCTCCGCTGGACTTTCCAGCAAATAATAGGAGGGGGCCGGGTCCATTCTGGGGGACCCCTGCTGCCAGGGCACTGGGCCGGCAGGAGGGGTGGGAGGGCCAAGAGAGACTTGGAGAGGGCTGGGGCCCTGCCCCCTCCCCGCCTGGGACAGTGGGTGGAAGTGACCAGGGAGGGGCTCTTGGCCGGTGCCCAGTGCCGCCAGCACGGGGGTCAGGGGGCGGCCGAGACAGGACCTTCTCTCATCACAGCTGCTCACTTCGACCAGTGTCTCAAGAGCAACAGCCTCCACACGCCCCAGGACAGAAGCCACAGGGGGTCTGCAGCCCTGGACAAGGACGGAGGGAGGGGAGAACGGGCCGTGGGACCTGCCGCCAGGGTGGTGGGGCCCAACCAGTGGCCCTGAGCACTGTCTCCTGGACAGCCTAGGGGTGGGGAGCGGAGAGGGGACCAGTGCATCCTCCACACCCGGGGTCACCTCAGAAACACAACGCGATAGACAGACAGGAGGCAAATTTACATAATCAATAATAATAATAATAATTAACCAATAGTAATAAATAGTTAAACCTCTAGTCCATAGATTGCAAATACAACAATGATAGCTTATGTTCTTGGGAGACGGGGTGGGGACAGAGGAAACAGGAACAGAACTTTTGTTCAAAGGAGGGATGACGGGACATAAGGCGGGGGTCAAAAGAAGAACAAATAGAAGAAACAGCCAGAGGGCAGCTGGGGGCAGGCACGCCCCCCCCCCCCCCCGCCCCACGCCAATAGTTAAACCTCTAGTCCATAGATTGCAAATACAACAATGATAGCTTATGTTCTTGGGGGACGGGGTGGGGACAGAGGAAACAGGAACAGAACTTTTGTTCAAAGGAGGGATGACGGGACATAAGGCGGGGGTCAAAAGAAGAACAAATAGAAGAAACAGCCAGAGGGCAGCTGGGGGCAGGCACGCCCCCCCCCCCCCCCCCGCCCAACGCCTGCCTGAGGACTCAGTCCTGCCCAGGCCACCCCTTCTGCCAAGCCCCTGGCCTCTCCCCAAGGTGACCAGCCCCCACTCCTGGACACGCTAGGACATCTGAAGGTTGGGGGACACCCACTCCTGCCTCCAAAAGCCTTAGGTCCCCCTGACCGAGGAGTGGTAGCTGAGGCTTTTCTCCTGCCCTCACCCCCAGGCTGGCCCACCTGGGCCAAAAAGCCACGTGGGAGTAGGGACTGGCATGTCACCTTGAAGATACTGGGGAGGCTTCCGAGGAGATGAGAGGGGTGTACAGGGGTCTCTCTCCTCCGAGGTCCCTGTGGAGGTTGGGCAGACGTGGGGGACACCTCCTGCATCCGCTCACATCAGGGATCTTGACGTGCAGGCGGCCCTCCCAAGCTAGGGCCCCCGCCCCCGGAGGCATAAGGGTCTGCCAGGAGCTGACTGGCCCCTCCCTCTGCAAGGCAGCCACTCCTCCCGGAGGGACCTCCGCCTGCAGAACAAGTCCCTAAATCTATCTACCCCCTCTGATCAGCGGAGCCAGCACTGGCGGCCCAGCTCCTCCCGCCTGCCACCCCCAGGGGCCAAGCGCCCCCTCCTGCTGGCTCTCCCACTGGCAGCTGGCGCTGGGAGGCACCCCCAAAGCGGAGGAGAGGGCAGCGGCCTCCCCGGACCCCGTGAAGCTGGACCCAGGCTCGGGCAGGGGTGGGGGCGTCCCACCTGCAGGCCCTGCCCTGTGGACCCATGTCATCTAACACTCGGGAGCCCCCTTCACCGCGCTCCTCCCCTCTTCCAGACCCCCAGTCCTCTGAACACCCTGGGCCCCCAACACCTGCCAGGCAACAGGCCCGGGGGCGGGGGCGGTGGGGGTGCCCTCTAGGGCACCGGGACGTGGTGCCTGGAGCTGGCAGGGGGCTGGCGGTGCCTCCTCCGCTCCCGGGACACCTCCTCCCACCTATGGCTTTGGTGAAGAGCCCAGAAAGGAACAGAGAAGGAAGAGGCAGGAGAGGAGGTCGTGGGGGGTGGGGGGAAGGGCAGGGAGGTTCTGCGGCTCAGTTTGTGGCAAAGGTTTTTTTTATCTTTTTTTCCCCTTATGTAAAAAGTGCACGAAAGCTCAGCAGCCTCTTTGCAACGGTCAGCAGTGTTTCCTGGGGGAGGGGGGAACCCCAGGCCTGGCACCCCAGCTTGCAACTGAAGGTGGCCTCATATTGCTTAGAAACGTGGGTTTCAGTTTAAATACCAGACAGTAAAAATAGAGCTCCGAGGACCGCCCGCACTGTTGCCAAATCATTGCCAGAATGAACAGCTTAAATAAATAAAAAATTGAAATATTTACTTCTCGATAAAAATCGCAGTAAAACCATTTACCTTTCATTGCATTATATATAATATGTATTTATAGCGGGCCCAGCCGAGGGCAGCGGAAGGGCTGGGGGCGCCGGGTCCCCGCGGAGGGGCCGCTTCCGGCCGCGGTCAGGACACCTCGATGACCTCCGCGCTGCCCGAGAAGCTGGCCTGCTTGCCCAGGGCGGCCCGCTCCTCGCCGCGCGCGCGCCCCTCCACCATGCCCTCCTCAAACTCCATCTGGCAGCTGCGGCGCTTGAACTGCGTCTCCGGGGCCGGCTCGTCGGGCCAGCCGGTCCTCGCGTCCCGGGCCTCGGGCCTCGCCGTCTCCCGCCGCCGCAGCTCGCCGCCTCCCGCGCCGGGCCCGCTGGCCCGGCCGAAGGGTGCGAACCGCGCGCCGCCCGCGCCCTGCGCGCCCTCGGGGCTGCAGCACCAGGGCCCGTCGGGGGACGGCGTGCCCGGGGAGTCGAGCGGCGGCGCCCAGCCGCCAGGGCCGGCCGGCTGGCTAGGGCCGGGCAGCCCGGGCGCCGACAGGGCCGAGAGGCCGAGCCGCGGAGTCTGCCGGGCGGCGTCGCCGAAGTTCAGGCCGAGGCCCGGCGCCGGGGCCTCCCGCGCGGGGCCCGCTGGCCCGGCCGAAGGGTGCGCACCGCGCGCCGCCCGCGCCCTGCGCGCCCTCGGGGCTGCAGCACCAGGGCCCGTCGGGGGACGGCGTGCCCGGGGAGTCGAGCGGCGGCGCCCAGCCGCCAGGGCCGGCCGGCTGGCTAGGGCCGGGCAGCCCGGGCGCCGACAGGGCCGAGAGGCCGAGCCGCGGAGTCTGCCGGGCGGCGTCGCCGAAGTTCAGGCCGAGGCCCGGCGCCGGGGGGCCGGCTAGGGGCCGGGGCCGCCGGCGGAGCCTGGGGCGCGGCTCGGGCGCCGCGTCCGGGCTGTCGGGGCTGGGGGAGGGCAGGCTCAGCACGCCCCCCGACGGGCTGTCCAGTTTGCAGAGTTTGGAGGCCTCCCCGGGGTCGGGGGGCCCGGGGTCTTCGGGCTGCCGGCTCGGCGCGTAGGCCGACTTGATGTCCAGCGAGAAGGAGCGCTTGAGGCGGTTGGTGTCCTGGAGGCGGTCAGAGGAGAGGTGCAGGCCACGCAGGCCCTGCTGCAGCGCGCTGGTGGCCGGGGCGGGGGCGGGGGCGGGGGTCTCCCCACCCCCCATCTGTGCGCCCTCCCTGGTGGTGGTGGCCGCTGCGCTCCCGGTGGCAGCACTCTCTGAGGTAGGTGGTGGCAGCGGCGGCAGTGGGGCGGCAGGGCCCGGGAGGGGCTCCGGGGTCCCAGGGTGGGACGCCCCGTCGCCCTGCAGGGCGGCCAGCAGCTTCAGGCTGCGTTCGTACTCCAGCAGCTGGCCCAGGAAATTGAAGTTGGGCGAAATGGACGGGCGACGGTCCTTCACGAACCTGGGGTGAGAGCCGCTCAGTGGGGGCGGGGCTCCTGCCAGGCCAGGCTGCCCAGCTGACTCTCCCCTGCCCCCACTGCCCACTCTGGGGCACACAGCTGATCTGCAGACCCAAGTGTGCCAGGGCTAGGCTCAGGCCCCCCTCCGCAGCGGGGGCAGCCAAAGGTGGGTGCCCTTCACGGCTGGGCCCGTCCAGTGGCCAGTGGTAGAGAGGGGAGGGGCCGGGCCCAGGAGGGAAGGAGGGGCTACCTGTAGGCGTCATCGGAGGACATGCCCATGGTCTTCATGATGTAAGCGATGGCGATGGTAGCAGAGCGGGAGATGCCGGCCAGACAGTGGACGATGACTTGGCAGCTGGACAGCTTGGCTTTATCTGGGGGCAGGGGGACCAGGTGAGGGCTGGGGCTGCACAGTCCTTCCCTGACCCCAGGTCCAGGACCCCTGGGACACAGCGCTGCTGCCCTCCTGGCCCCCTGCTTCCGGCCCGCCCCCGGGGCTGGGCAGGAGGGTGCTGTCCACTCACCGATGAACTCGATGGACTTGTCCAGCCAGGGCAGCAGCTTTTCACAGTAGTTGTCGTTGATGGGAATGCGCAGGAAGCGGCTCTCACAGATGAAGTCAGGCTTGGGGCAGGAGCTGCTGGCGTTGAGGACGTAGCTTATTCCGTTTTGGGTCATCAGATCCTGGGAGGGCGGGGGAACAGGTTGGAAGCGGGTGCAGCTGGGCAGGAGGCCCGAAAGCTGACATGCTCTCGTGGTGGGAGCCTTGGGCTCGGGAGCCTCCCCTGTTCCCACTGAGGAGCCTGCAGGCCCCATGCGGGGAGGAGGGGAGAGTTGGGGAGGGGGTGGTGAGGAGGCTGGCAGCCCCTGAGAGCCCCACCTGCGGCCTGGCCTGCCGTAGGCTCCCAGGAATTTTACGGCTGGGCTGCCTGGGCGGTGGCTTTACCCGCTTCCCTCGTCACCATTTTTAAAACACGGGGTTCTTTCAGGGCTGGCCAGGGGCCCAGTGACATCAGCAGTTTGGCATGTGGGCTGCACTGCCAAAGGGGCAGGGAGTTGCCTCTCCACCCAGCCTGGCCAGGCCCTGCCCGAGCCCTGCTCTGGTCCTGCCAGGCCCCCTTGGGTCCTCCCGCGCCCCCGACCGGTGCTTCCCTCACACCTGTGTGCATCCGTCGTTCCCCCAGACCAGCCTAGGAGCTGCTTCGGGCTCCGGCGGTGCACGCACCTTGTTCAGGACATCCTTCTGGGAGCCCAGGTAGAGGTGAGGCAGGATGCGGGTCAGGCCCACGCTGGGCACGGGCAGGCAGGGCTGGGAGAGGCTCATGGGCAGCAGGGCAGCAGGCTTGCCCTCACAGAGGCCAGGGAAGCAGGAGGAGAAGGTGGCAAAGCCCCCTGCAGGGGGAGCAGCAGAGACGCGTGTCAGGGGGTGGGCCGGCTGGGGCAGGGGAGCCAGGCCACCCACCCACCACCGCGGCTCGGCCACACCCACCCGGACGCCCAGCCCGATCTGGTGCTGGCCGGCGAGCCTCTGGCCTGAGCACCTGGTATCGGTGCTGGTACGGGAAGGCCATTCTCATCGCAGCGGGGGCGTGGGCCGGCACATTTACATCACCTGCCCCTGCGCCAATTCCTCCTCATGCTAATCAGGGGCTGGCCTCGCTGAGGACGCCGCTGTGATGCCCGTAAAAGTCGGGGCCCATAAAAATGATGGGCCCTGCACGCGCAGGGCCCACAGAGGGACGCCTCAGAGGCCACGGGGGTCTTCCTGCGGGAGTATCACCAGCCCCTTCACACCGTGGCCTGGGCCAGGCTGGGCCTTCCTGCCTCTCCCCCTGGGCTGATGCAATCCCTCCCTGCCTCCAACTGGCCGGGAGCCCCGGGCCAGGCTTGGATGCCAGGACCAGGAGGCAAGGGCTTCTGAGGGCCAGCCCGCCCCCCCACACTGGGCATGACATCACCCACTGGAGCTGGCACAGCCAGCAGGGGTATTTGCGCTCAGGTTACGGCTCCATTCCACCCAGCAGGGGACTACGGAGGAGGAGAGGCTGGGCTGAGAGCTGGGAACGCTGGGGGCCGGCAGCGCGCGCAGGCCACGCGCTGTACACGTGGCTGGCACGTGTGTCCTGCCGCCTTTCCCGCACGTGTGCGCTGGGCCGCAGATTGATGGAGGGAGACCCTCCGCTGGCCAGAAGGGGCTGAGGGGGACCCACGGGCACACGTCTGACTCTGCGAGTGACCGCGGGCCTCAGTGTCCTGGTCCTGCGCGCCCCAGGCATTGTTGTGAGGCTCAGGGAAGATGAGCAAGAAACCACTGGGCCAAGGCCTACCCCATCCCGCGGAGGAGGCAGGGGAGCCAGGCAGGCTCCCTGTGCTTTCCTGCCCTGCCCCACAGACACAGCTGGTGCCAGAGACCTGGCTGATTCCGGAGGACAGAGATGCCTGGTGGCCTCAGCCTTCGCCCTGGTCCAGCTCGGTGCCCGACCAGAATACCTGACGAGGGCACTCCCTGCGCCCCCGACAAAGGCTCGACCTTGGGGGGCCACAGAGGTGCGGGACCTCCAGGCTAGGGGCGTGGACGTATCAGCCTTGGAGGGAAAGGGGTCCCTTCCTCAGAAGCCTGCTGGCTGGACAGGGAGAAGCAGGCGACTGTCGGCGCGGGCAATGCCCTGGCTCTCAGGTCCCCAGAAGGGGAGGCTGGGCTCAGCTGGGTGCCGGGGTGGGCCCCAACTCACAGTCCAGAGCCGGGGGCCCCTTGGCTACTCCTGCTGGAGGACAGCGCCCGCCGGGGACGGGCAGGGTCTGCACCGTCTCTCTCCGAAGACTCTTCTCTGCCGCGGTTCCCCTACTCTCTGCTCTCTCAGCGCGAAGACAGACAAGTATGAGGGTGGGGGAATTCCATCAGGAACCTCCCACCTAAAGAGAGTCTCAGGGCAGGTGCAGAGACCTGCCAGCCTTTGCTGCAATTCCTGGAACCCCCAGGAACCCCCTCCAGGCAGAGCCAGGCAGCTTGGGGTGCCCCTTACAAACCCCCTATAGACACCAGGTCTGGTAGGGCCGGAGACTGCAGTCCTTCCGCGATTTCAGGGCCACCCCAGGTTCTGGGGATGGGTGACAAGGGAGGGTGCCAGCAGCCCTGGACCCTCTGCAGGTCCCCCACCCCCACCCCAGCCCGCACTCTCAGGGCCTCGCCGAGGGCCCTCCAGGGCACCTTCCTTCCGGAGGGATCCCCCAACCCCCTGCTCTCTCTGCCTTGCAGGTCAGGGGAAGCCACACGCAGCTCCCAGGCTTCACAGTGAAACCCCGAACCCGCACAAAAGCGCACGTCCTGGGAGGACTCCCGGCCCCACCCGCCTCTCCCACCACGCACTCCTGCTCGGACCCGGGCGGCACGCCCGGGAGCCCCCACCGCGCCGCCGCGGTCCCTGGCTGAGGCCGCACCCACCCTCCGCGCAGGGGCCGCTCCCGCCGCTGTCTCCGACCGGGGTCCGAGGGCGGCGCGCGCGGGCTGAGCTGCCTGCGGCGACATCACCAGCCCGCATTCCGCAGGGACGCGCGCCGGGGCGCAGCCGGCTTGGGCCGGCTTAAAGGGCCAGGCTCCCTTTCCCATGCCCGCCCCCACCGGACGTCACCCGCGGAGCGGCTGTGGGGGGAGGGGTGCGGCCGCGGTCACGTTAGCGGGTTCTGGACCCCGGCACGGCCCGCCCTCTCCAGCACACCTCGCTGTGCTGGAGCTGCCTTCTCTCTGGCTGTGCCCCACCCACGGAGGGGGCCTGGTCCTCCCTTCTGGCGTCTGCGGAGCCCCACCGCCTGTGCTGGTGAGCCCCGAGAAGAGACTCACTCCCCCTCTGCGGGCGGCAGCATCCCTCTAACCCCCTCAGCCTTGCCCTGCCGTTCTCACTGGTTCAGGTGCGCACCGTGGGCCAGGCCAGGAGGCTGTCCCCAAGTCTGGGTCCTGATTCGGTGTCACTCTGAGTCCTCCTCCTGTGGCGGGGGGTCATGGCTTCTCCCTGGCTTGGCCCTCAGAGAACTGGGAGGGAAGCTCTAACCCTGCAGGGCGAGGCAGTGCTTGCTGAGGCTCAGTGAGCCAGGTGGGGCACAGCTGGGTCCCAGGTGACCCCCCCCAGCCCCCCAGGGAGACAGACCGTGAGAGGCTCTGGGCTTTCCCTGGACAGCCCAGGGGTAAGGGAGGGCGCTGCTCCAGTACCCTCTTCTCAGACTCCCAGAAGGGCCTCTGGTTGTCACTTCTGGCTAGGGCATATGTGCGTCCACACACATACACAGGGGCTCCCATCTGGGCCCTGGGAGGGTTCCCGTTCTGCCCAGGACCCCTGTCAAACTCCCCCTCTGCTTGGTCCGCAAACTGAGCCCAGCGGCAGTGGCTAAATCAGAGGGTCTGCAGTTCTGTGGCTTCTGGCTCCCAGAGTACACACACACACACACACACACACACACACACACACACACACACACACACACCCCGCCAGATGCAGACACGCTCTGACCTCGCAGAGCCGGGAATGCAGAGCCCTCCGGCCCGGACACGACGCACGTGTAGAGGGCAGCACGCACTCGTGCAGCCCCTCTGAGAGGTCTGCCCAGAGCTGCCTGGCTCCTGAAGCTGACGGAGCCCACCTGCAGCCCCTCTCCCCGCACATGAGGGCCAGCCTGGTGCCCACCGACCACCACCCTGGTCTGGGCTCAGCAGATGCTCAGGGCAGGTGTGCCGAGGGAACAGAAGCATCCCGCCAGCTGTGTGGTGGTGGTGGTGGTGCCAGCGTGGGCCCCGCCCCCCCATCGCCCCCCCCCCCCACTATGGTCCTGGGCAACCAGAGGCCAGGGGCACCCAAGCAGGGAGGCCACATGCCCCTGGGACAGGCCCTGGGCCACCCGGGCAGGGGGTGGATTCTGCAGAAGTATGTTAGCCACTGCCTACAGGAGGAAGGAGTCGGTAAGAACCACAGTGCAGCCTGCGTACGTGCGTGCGTGTGCGTGTGTGTATGGGGGGCTGGCCAGGCTGCTTCTGGGGGACAGGAAGCCCTGTGGGGACTTCCACTCGCCCACCAGACAGCAGTCACGATCAAGCAGGCTGTTGCGAGGCCACCTGTGCCAGCTGGAGTGTTCATGGGACCTCCCTGTGCGGGACAAGTTCTGGCTCAGTGCCGTGTGTGTGTGTGTGTGTGTGTGTGTGTGTGTGTGTGTGTGTGTGTGTGTGCGCGCGTGTGTGTGTGTGCGTGCGCGGCGGGGTGGGGGTGGTTTCCAAGGTAGACCAGGTCTTGGCCTAGATTCCTCCCCCATCTCCCCTGCCCCAGGCCTGTGTCGGGGGTTCCCTCCTGTCCACCTCTTCACCTGCTGGTGGTGGGGATGGGCCTGTGCTGGAGGGGGCTCTGAAGTGTGGCGGCCCAGAGGAGGGGTCCCTGGAGCCCCTGAGAACTCCAGAGCTACGGAGGTTCGTCCCCACCGGGCCCCCAGTGCCCCAGCACACGCTGGTCTGCGGGCTTAGAGACGAGAGCAGCGGCAGACCCAGAGCATGACCCCTGAGACAGACCCCCCCCCGCCCCGCCCCGGCCCCGCCCCCGGCCCCCGCCAAGCTGCCAGCGAGGGGAGAGAGGCCTCCCGACGCACCTGTGAGGATGGCCACGCTGTCGAAGCAGCCGTCCAGCTTGCTGAGCAGGATGGAGAGGAAGCTGTCTGCGGCCAGCACGCTGGCGTCCCTTGTGCTCTGGTCATAGACCACCACGTCCTGCGGCTCCGTGGCCTCCACCTGGGGGCCGAGAGGGCAGAGGTCAGGGTGGCCGGGCACCTGCCAGCTGCCCCATCCCCTGCCGCCACTGCTGCTGCTGGTCAGGCGATGGAAGGGAGGGGCTGCCGCTTGGGTGCCCCAAGGGGAGTGGGGGCAGGCGCGCAGCCACAGTTCACACCTGGACAGGTGTGCATGCCCGCAGCCACACGGGCAGACCCCGGGAGCAGGGAGGGCCGGGGGGACACGCATCCCCGACGCAGCCGAGCCCGGTGTGCGCACTCACACGCGTGAAGGTAACAGACACTACGGGCCAGGCCCGTGTGGAGGAGACACGGGGAAGGCAGTGGGGCTCCCGGGAGGTGCACACAGGTGGCCAGATGGCAGGCGCACAGGGCGGCCCGGGCTGCTGGCTCCCAGGGAGGCTGAGGGAAATCAACTCTTCCTCAGGGACCCGGGAAGCACACTTCTGGGGTTCTTAACGCGGGGGTGGGGCTTTTGGGTCTGGGCTCTCCTTCCCTCCCCAGCCAGTGATGGGGAAACTGAGGGCTGCAGCAAGACCCCTCCCCACAATGATCCAGGCCGCAGCAGCAGGAAGCGGGGGTTCCACCTGCCCTGGCCCCTCGGGTGCCACCGGGGCCCAGATGTGGAGCAGCTCTTGCTCAGATGGCAGCTGACGCCCCCGCCCCCCAAGCACACTCAGCCCTTAAGCCAGCTGAGCTGCCAACCCTGGGCCAGATGATGTCACCGGCAGCCAATGGGAGAGCGTTCTGGCCGGGAGTCCTCGCTAGGGGTTATTAATCACTGGATTCCCCTCACTGGAGCCACAGGGAGCCGGTTCTGCCCTTGGGGTGGGGGGACTCCCATCTGGGTCCTCTCACATCCCAGCTAAGCACGGGGCAGGGCCTGAGACCAAGACCCCTCCCTCAGGCTCTGGGCTGCCTGGCGGGCCACCCCTCCCCCACTGGAGGTGCCACTGCCTTCCCAGGTCACGGCCCAGCAGTCCCGGTCCCTCCCCAGTGCGGACTCAACACTCCTTGGGAATAGAGACAGGATTGTTCTCTGCAGGTGACCTGAGACATTCTTGGGGGCCACAGAGAGAATTCCTGGTCCTCAAGACTCCAGAGGGGAAAGAACGGGGGCTGGGGACATGAGCTGTCTGCGTGAGACCCTCGGCCACCAGTCCCGTCCTCTTCCAAGTCCTCACAGCCATCAGAGTGCGGGCCGAGTGGGGACCCAGACGGGGTCAGTGGCTCTGGGAGGGAAGGAAGGGGGGACGGGTGTTGAACCTGTCAGCGGAGGAACTCCCTGGGGGGAGGGGCCTTCTGGTAGCCCTAAGAGGGAGCGGGGAAGGGCTCTACAACGGCTCAGATTCCAGCCCTTAGGAGCCCGAAGGCAGAGGAGGGAGAGCTGCCCCAGCCCAGGCCCCCGGAGGACCCTGGAGGAGCTGGCTGGGTGGGCATGAGGCGGTACCTGGCTGCGTGAGGTGGGCTGGATCAGCTCTGCGATGGTCACCTTGCCCTGCTGCAGTCGCCGCTTCACCAGCTTGGAGCAGCAGATATTGACAGAGCTGAGCACGTGCCAGCTGTTGTACTCCACAAAGGAGCGGCTGTCAATGACCAGTGGGCCCCCGGGCCCGCCCCGCAGCAGGCTGGCCAGTTTCTTGGCATCCATCACCTTCCGAGGGAGCCGGTCCCCGGCCATGGCGTGGCAGTGGGCAGTGGGGAGGGGGTGAGCCCGGGCGTGAGCAGGGGCTGCGCCCACACTGCCCGGGTGTGGCCTAGGGCTCCGAGTGCCCGGGCATGGCGCCAGACCTGCAGGGACAGGCGGAGCGTGAGCGGCGCTGCAGGCCCAGGGGGTGGGCACCAGCAGGGCCGGCCTCAGAGGGGCTGGTGCGGGAACCGATCCAAGGGCACCGCGGCGTTTGGGCCTGACGTGTGCTCATGGGGCCCTCCCTCCCTCGGGCTCCTCTGTGCGGGTTGAGCTCCCCGACCCCTCTGGTCTCGACCTGGGAGTCTGTGACCCATGGAAGGGTGCTCGGGAGTGGCCCGTCCCGTCCTGCCCCCTCCAGGTCACGGTGCCAGCCTCTCAGCAGGACACGGCGAGGCAAGTGGGGGCTCACAGAGGGAACGGCCTCGGGGCTCAGGCTGGGCTGGAAAGGCAGGACGAGGCCTGAGGGTCCCTGCCCTGGGCCCTTGGGTCCACGGACCCTCACTCATCCCAGAACACCTCATTCTGCCCCTGCGTCTCCTGTCATCCCACCCCTGGGATGCAGACCTCTCCCCAATCCGGCCTCCACATCTTCCCAACTCCCAGCACCCAGGGCAAGGCAGGGTCCAGAACATGCCCCCACCCTCCCCCACTGCCAAGCCCTCCCGTTCTCCAGCCCGCGCAGCCTGCAGCCCAATGCTCCATAAGCTGATAATCTGGATGGGTGGGGGGGGGAGGGGCTGCCTCCACAAGGTGATGGAGGCAGAGGCCAGGGCGGGGCGCTGGAGGGGGTTCAGGAGTGGAGTTCTGCATCCCAGTTCTTCAGGCCAAGGTTTAGGCATGCGGTGGGCCAGCATCCTTCTCCTGCAGGGGTGACAGTACAGCAGGACACCCCAGGCACAGCAGTGGCCGGGGGTCTAGGGGGCCCCTTTTGGGGACCAGTAGGTCCAAGGATGGGGTGTGGTGGGAGGGCACCCGAGGACAAAGGTCAGTGTGGGTGACCCGCATGTAGGACCCTCGGCTCAGGGGTGCCCAGAGGGAGTAGGAGGTGGGTGGGCACATGGGGGCTCCAGAGCCTGGGCGGAAGGCCCCTCCTACAATTTGGGGCCAAGCCTCTGCCACCCCCGTCCTACCTGCCAGACCCATCTTCCCTGTCACCTGCCAGGACTGGCCTTTCTCTCGGCACCCCCAAGCCTCAGAGCGCCCCCCGGAGGCATGCAGCATCAGGACGGTGAGTTTGCTTTAAAACTGCGGAAACTGAGGCTCAGGGAGGGGTGGGATCAACCCGATTAATGAGACTGGACAGAACCCGGGGCGCCACGGCTGCCACTCACTCAGAGTCTTCCCTCTGCCACAGCCCAGCCAGCCTGGGGTGCGGGAGGCCGGGAGACAGATGCTCCCCCGAGGGGCCACAGAGAGGGAACCCCCTCGGGCGAGCCCCCAGCCTGCAGCTGCAGAGAGCGCTGGGGTGCGGCACCTGAGGATGCTCGTCACCTTTCAAACAGCGCTGATGACACCGGGGACAGCTGCCGCCACCTCTGGACCACCCCCTCGGCGAGCCCCCAGGCTGGGGCGGAGGATGGGGGAGGTCACAGAGGTGCAAGGCAGGTGGGGACCGGCCCGCCTGGTGTGGGCATCCCCAGGCTGGGCCACCGGAGCTGCTGACAAGGGGGTTGCCGGGATGGTCCTGGACAGTGCTGGGGCCTTGGGATCCCGTTCACAGACACCCCACTCCTCAGGTGCTCCAGCTCCTCGACTGCGGGGCAAGGCCTGGGGGTGCAGCTGGGGCTGCTGCCCTCCTGAAGGCCACGTCAAGCAAGTTCAACAGCCAAAGGGCCTGCCTATTAAGGGGGTCCCTGCCTGTGTGCCAAGGGGTCCCCAGTTCGATTCCTGTCCGAGCGGTTCTGAGACGCTTTTCCTGAGTTCTAACCTGAATCTCGTCAAGGCTGTGTGACAGGCCATGGCCACCAGGTCCCCTTTTACACGCTGCTCCTGCAGGCCTGGGCAGAGCTTCCCACCCTTTGATGTGGGACCAGAGCCCAGTTCAGAGGCCCAGGACCCTGACAGGGATGCTGTGGGCTGGGGACACCGGGGGCCAGAGGGTCCTGTCCTCATGGGTTAGGTGGGGGTGGGCTACCTCGCACCGAAAACAACAGAAGCCAAATGGAACTGTGGTGCAGGGACAAGGGAGGGTGAGGGAGGGGGAGAGGCCTTTGCTCTCCCCGTGGCCAGCCTGCGCGCCTCCCGCCCTCTGGTCCTTAAATGACTGGAGGGACGAGGAGAGTTACCCGCTCCACAGATGGGAAAGGAGGCTGGAGGAGGGGCAGGGAGGTGAGGTTGGAGACCCAGGGAGGAGGGTGGGGGCAGGGCTGGAGGGGTGGGCAGCTTGATCCCAGGCCCAGTACCTGGTCCCCGCCCAGCCGCCGCCTCCCAAGGAACCCTCCGGCTTGGCCCTATTAACCAGTGTAGTATTGTTATTTGCAGCCGAGGGGGACTCATTAGCAAGTTGGCACCTCCGTCGTCGCCATGGCAACAGCAGAGGTGCCAGGCAACCGCTGCTCCTGCGGCAGCAGCACGGAGCAGCTCGCTCTGCAGAGCCAGGTCCCCTCCTCGTTCGCTGGCTCCCACCCCCTCTCCACCCTGCAGGTGCCCAGTAGCTGGGCCTGGACCACCCCCAGCCAGGCCAGACCCTCTCCATCCTGTTCCACCCGGTCCTAACCTTCCTCACCTTCCGGCAGCCACGTGCACAGGCTCCCTCCCTCCCACCCCTGGGAGGCCTTCTCTGAAAGACCAAGGTCTGGCCAGAGCACCCCTCCTTCGAGAGACCTACACCGAGCTGGCCTCCTGGGTGGGCACCCGCACCCACAGGGCCTCCTTGGACCTGGAGCTCCTGGGGGGTAGACCCTTCACCTCCCGAGGTGCAACACACGGGCCCAGAGCTGGGCAGCAGGGCGGGAGGGGTGGAGATGCTCAGGGCAGCCTTGAGCAGAGCAGTGGGGCTAGAATAGGCCAGGTGGGCACAGAGGCAACAGACATGGTAGGGGCTTGGGCCTCCCTGCTTTTAAGAACCACCCCAGGCTCAGCCGAGACCCCTTCCCTGGGGGGAGAGAACCCAGAGCCTGGGTCAGGTGGGAGGGAGGCACAGCCCCACACACCCTTATCAGAGGGCCCAGGGCCAAGGAGACAGCACTTCCTAGTCCAACGGCAGAAGGAGGCCCCGCCCCTCCCCTCCCTGCCCTGGCTGGGCATGGCCTAGGAGGCCACAGGCAGTACCCGGGCTCCCTGAGGCCAGGTACGTAGACACAGCGCTGCCCGGCGGCCCCTGTGCTGCATGCAGGCTGGACACGCCCCTCGGCACACTGGCTGAGCTCGGGGCCCGGTACCCACCCCATTCCCCCAGTCCACCCCAGCTCTGTGTACAATCACTCACATGACAACGCGTGTGCACGTTCATGTGGTCACTGGACGCGTGCGTCCTCACGTTCTGTATGCTGAAGGCCCCAAGATCCCAGGGCGCCCGAACCCCAGGTGCAGCTAGAGCATCTCCTCACACGGGCTCCCACATCCTCCACGCGGCACATCCATGTCCCTGAGCACATGCATGGCCAGGAAACTCCCAATTAAGGGCATCTTCCCCAGAGTACTTTGCGCTCAGCGTCTAGGGATCCACGACCCCCAGAGACGGGTGAACAGAGAGTGCAGCTCTCACTCACAGTGTATCTCCAGCCCTTGCGGAGCCTGGTCACGTAGGCAGGCCTCAGGAGGAGCTGATGGTGGACGGACCCAAGATGCTGGGTGTCTAGCTCACTCTGACCCGGGGGAACGTTTGGAGGCAGAAACTGCTGCACTCAGAAGGCCAGGAGAGAGACTGGTAGGGGGTAACCTCCCGGCGGCAGGGGGCCCACGTGCACACACCAGGTCAGCTCGCTTGACCCTTTATGTTACCAGATGTTCTCGCCCCTGCTCTCTGCACCCCCTCAGCTCTCTGGGGTGAGTGGCATGGGACCCAAGCTGGCCTTCATCTGTCCCGGTTGGGCTTGGCAGGGCCAAGCAGAGCCAGCCTGTCCTGGGGAGGCTATGGACTTGGGAGACAGTGGGGTGGAGGCCCTACCTGCTCAGTTCCCGGGGATCGGGGCTGAACTGGGATAGGAGGGCTTGGCATGGCATGTGGGTCCTTGGAAAGGCAGGCTCGGGACCCGACGAATCTAGGTTTCCTCTGTTCCCGCTGGCTTGTTTTAGCCTCACTGATCTGCAAAACTTCTGCTGGTCACCATTCCCCCCCCATCCCACCATGTTAAATACCTGGGCCAGCATCTACCGGTCATTGTCCCGAGGGGTTCAGGAAGAGGCAGCCTCAGCCTGTACAGCCCCGATGGTCAGAGTCTGACCCACGTCACTCTTGCTGTGGGTTTGGCCCCTTCCTCACCTTTCTCTACGAGCTGCACATCTAGGAGATGTGCAGACACCCTCTGGCTTCCTCCACCCCCGGCCCATGGTCCCTTGAGCTCTCTGCCTGGTTGAAACTTCTGGGCCCCAAGGTCAGTCTCAGCCTGAGAAGAGAGGTGATGCTGGGAAGGGTCCTGGAGCAGAAGGTGACTTTAGGCATCTTTCTGCATCTTTGTGCATGGAACCTGCTCTTCCCAGAGGCAGCCTCTGGGGCCCAGGAGGCTTCCCAAGGGCTGCGGGCAGCAGGGAACCAGAACCGGCCCAGCAACTCTCCCGGGGCCCTAGGCTGACTACAGCAGGAGGTGTTCCAGTCAGACTTCAAGATGAACTCCCAGCTCCCGGTCACATGATCTGGCCTTCTTTGGCAGGTGCTTATCAATCATCTGAGGAGCGAACACATGGGACATCTGTCCTCCCTCAGCAGGACGGGGCGCTGGATGCTACACTCATTCCCGGGGCTGCCCTGGGAGCATGAAGGTCTCAGGGAGACGATGGAGAGTGCACAGACCTGCAGACTTCCGCAGACCAGGAGCAGGGGCACAGGGCAGGAAGAACACCGCTCCCCGGGCCTCCAGCATCCCCCCGCCACCAAGCTGCACAAGAAAACTGCAGACGCCACGCTAGATCCTGTCACCTCTCTCCTCCATCCTATGGAACCGCCCCCCCACCCGCCCCCTCATTACTGCGGAGCCCAGGCCCCAGCGCTCCACTTTGCAGAAGCCAGTGCATTTTTGCAGCAGGAAATCAGAAGGCAAATTCTCCCAGAAGGGATGACCTGGTGGGAGCTGGGCCCACTGTTGCCCCCTCCCCTCCAGGCCAGACTATTACATACCCCCCACCCCAAGGTGGGCGCACAGGCTGAACGAGAATGGTTGCACTCAGCCTGGCAGTGCCAGCCCCTCCCCCAGCACCCGCCGCGTCTGCAGCAGGCTGGCGGATGGCCTTTATTCCGCAGAGGCCAGCTGAGCACCCCGAGGTGGGGGAGCCCATGGTAGCTTGGCCAGACCGGGGAGATGGATCTTTAGTGCTTCCCCGCCGGACGCGGAACGAGCCCTGTCCTGAGGCTCCCACCGGCCAAAGACCCTCCGCTCCTATGGCCCAGGCCTCCGCATCTTCCAGCCCGGCCCAGGAAAGGACGATCTTCTCCAATTCTGGCCCCAGCAGGGGGCCGTCCGGGGGCGTTTGGGGCTTGCGCAGAGGCTCGGACAGATCCACGCTGGATAGCAATGGTCCTCCTCGTCCTTAATTCATGCCCCTCCCCCACCAGAAAAAGAAGGAATTGCGCGGAGAAAGGTGGTGAAGCGGCGGCCGGGTGTGGGCCGGGCCCGGGTCCGCTGGGCGCCGCGGTAGGCGGGGGAAGGACTTATCGGCCCGGTCAGCGGTGTCCCCGCAAGCCGGGCTGGGGACCAGCGCCCCGCGGGCCGGCGCCGCTCACCTCCAGGCGGTCTCCTCCACCCGGGTGCCCGCCCGGCGCAGCCCCCCGAGCGGAGCGGCGCCCACCCGGCCGGGCCGGGCGCTCCGGCCGCGCGCCGGTTAACCCCCACCCCGCCGGCGCCCCGCGCGTCCACCTGGTTGGAAGGGGTTTCCCAGGAGGAGCCGTAGTTGTAAAAGAAGGAAGAGAAGAAGGTGTCTTCCGACAGCCCGCAGCCCGCCATGCTCTGGATGCAAATAAAATGAGGGAAAAAAAAAAAAAAAGCACACACACAAAAGCAACCAAAAATTTTCAAAATCAAATTAAACCAATAAGCGAAGAAGAAATTCTCTCGAAAAATAAAGAAAAGGAGGGGGAAGGGAACGGCAAAGGGAACGGAAACTCTCGGCGGTGCTCCCTCTCCGGCTGAGGAGGGATGCTCGGGCTGCCGCTGCCGTCGCCGCCGCCGCCGTCGCCGCCGCCGCGGGGAGCGCTCGCACGGGCCCGGGCGCGCGCACTGCGGGCGGGCACGCGCGCTCGCGGCGCGCATCCCACCCCGCGGCTCGGCGGGCGCGGCCGGTGCGGCTCCGGCTCGGGCTCGGGCTCCGGCGTCCGGCGGGGCGGGGGGGGCCGCGGAGCCGGCTCGGCCGCCGAGCTCAGATGCGAGTGACAGGCCCGGGGCGGAGGGCGGGGCCGCCGGCGGGGATGAGGTCATGCCGAGCGAAAAAAGCCCCTGACGTCACCTGCAGCCAATCAGCGTGCACGGCTCGGGGGCAGGTGACGTCAGCCGGAGCCCGGGCTTCGGGTGCAGATTAAAGGCGGCGGCGGCAGGGGGCGGGGGGCCAGGCTCACCGCCGCCGCCCGGCGCCCTCTGCCCTCATCCCTCACCCCGGCACCGGCTCTTAAAGGGGCCGCGCGGGGTCCGATCCCGAGCCGGGACCCCACCTCCAGGAAGCCCTCTCAGTCCCAGCCCTCGGCCCCACCCGGAGACCCTCAGACTCGTCGCACACACACCCGCGGAGGGTCCAGTTGTCCTTGTTCCGAGCACGAGGGTCCTCTCCCCGCCGGCCTGGCCGGAGCTGGCGCCCCCTCCTCTCCCCGCAGCCTTTGTTCGTGCGGGGCCTGCCGCGGGGAGAGCCTTCGCTAGCCCGGGGCCCGGCACGAGCGCGCACCGCGAGCCCGGCCCTGCGCGGCGCTTTACCTGCGGCGTCCGCGCTTCCCCTCTCCACGACCCCTGGAGGTGGGAACCTGGGTCTGCATTTTACTTGGGAGGAAATGAGAAGCTCAGAGGCGAGAAGGTTTGCCTCAGGCCACACGTCTCATGAACTGTGGGGTGCGTGGGGGGCGGTCCCCAGTGCAGCGCTGTTCCCCCAGCCCCACCGATGACCTCCAGACTTTGTCGCTTCCAGTGAAAAGTGGCCCCTAAGCAGCGCTCTAGAGGACCCGCCCTGACAGTGTGCCCCGCACCGCTCCGTAAAGGCAGTTGAGGGTCCGCCCCTAGCCGACCGCGGTTGGAACACAACCACTGGGCGCTTGGACGCTGGTTGTCCAGAGCAGGAACAAACATAGGTAATTACACCCTGGGCCAGTGTCGAGCGGAAACACCCTGGAGTCGGTGGGCGTCCAGGAGGTCACCCCAAGATGGGACATGCAAGCAGTGACTGGAGGCCAAGTACGTGCCCTGGTGCAGCAGGGACCACCCCAGGCTGGAAAGGCCTTTTCTCTCCGCCGGGTGCCAGAGCAGCTGAGGGGGAGGGGGTGAGGTGGAAGGGGACATGCTGTCATGCATCTATGATGGGCCAAATGTGTACTGAGCTCCTGTGTCGGGCACTGGGGGCTTAGCTCTGGGAGAGGGGAAAAGACCCCTGCCCAGGGAGCCAAGGAGCCCTGGGAGTCTTTGAAGGTAATTATTTTGGGGGGGAGATGTGATCAGACGGACTAAGCATTCCTAAAACTCCTCCCCCAGGGCTGCCGGGTGGAGAGTGAGGGCAGTTCCTCCTCCAGCCTGGAACCCCCAGCCATGGCAGGTCCCCGGGGGGCCACCCCAGCGCTCCGAGAGAGGCTTTGGCCCCCGGGGAGTGCAGCCCTTTCCTATGGAGGGAGGGAGGGATCTGAGAGGCTGTTTGAATGAAGGTTCACAAAAAACGTTGCAGGGGACTGCTTCCTGCACCCTCCTGGGACAGATGGGCACTCAGGACCCCAGAGCTCTGAGTGGGACTGGGGGAGGGCAGCAGGAGGGGGATGGGTAGGGCTCCGGAGGGCCTCTAGGCTTTCCCATGCTCAGTTCTCCGGATCTCTGGCCTCAGAGCTTTGCACACAGTAGGTGCTTAGTAAGTGCTTGGGGCCCCTCCCTTGCAAGCCTGAGGAGTGCCCAGGTAGCTTTGAGCATATGGGGTGTGTGTGTGGGGGGAAGAGTGTGTTCCTGGCTCAGAGCCAGCACGTAGGAATAACAAACATCCGTGCGGGGTGGAGGGGGGGTGGGGCTGTCCCGGAAGGAAGCACTGGTAACTCCGGGGCTCTTTGGGGCCTGGGCTGGGGTCTGGTCCTTCCTCTTTCCCTGCCCCAGGTGGGCCCCAAAGGAGGAAGGTCCTGCCTAGGGGAGAAGCCCTGGCTGGAGGTGGAGCCTGAGCTCAGGGAGATGCCCAGCCCCCATGCATGGCCAGGTCAGGTCCGCGATGGAGTGTGGGGTGTGGCGGTGGCCTTGCTACCTTTGGGCTCACTCCATGTCTGAAAAGTGGAGGAGGCTGGGTCCTGGGAGGGGGTAGGAGGATTCAGGCTCAGCACCCCAGCTGGCCTGGCGGCCTGAACCGGTAACTGAGGCCCTTGGGGAAGCATGGACAGACCCCCCCAAGGCCCTGGGACCCGCGGGAGTGGGAGGATAGAGGAGCTGTTGCCTGGGGTGGGAGGATGCCCAATCGGCTTGCTCCGGGGGCCGGGCCCAGGACGGGCACAGTGGAGAGGAGAAAGGAGGCCCGTCCAGGTGGGCTGCTCTTCTTCCCCCCAGGTGTGGTTAGCACCTGCATGTGGCCCCAGGGGCGAGCTTCTGGCTCTAGGCCTGAGCAGGCAGCAGTAAATTGAGGGAAGGGGATGGTGTCCTAGTGCCCCTTCGGGGAGGGTGGCGGTGGCCTGCAGCTTCCCCCTCCTGTGCTTGGCCAGGGGAGTGTGTTTGGGCCAGGATTATTTCATTTCATTTCATTTCATTTTTCTGGCTTCACCTGGCGTCTTGTGGGATCTTAGTTCCCCTGACCAGGGATTGAACCTGCATCCTCGGCAGTGAAAGCACGGAGTCCTAACCACTGGACCCCCAGGGAATTCCCAGGCCAGGATTATTTTATAATCCTAAGGGTCATTTCTCATGCAAAACGATGGGGCAGTGGTACCCACTCTGGAGAGGACAGTGACTTCCAAGGCCACCAGCTCTGGCCCTGGGTTCTCTGCAGCCCGGGGCTAGACTCTATCCCTTCCCCCTTCGCCACCCCCCCCACCCCCCCACTCCGCCCAGGCGGAGGGCCAGCGGTCTAGGCGCCTTGCCTGGGCGGTGGTCCCTGCCGCTCACGCCCCCAGACCCGCCCAGGTCAGCGCGGGGAGGCCAGCATCTCCGCGGGGCGCGGCTGTGGAGGGGCAGGAACGCCTCGCGGGGGTTACGTCTCCCCAGCGGGGCCCGGCCTCCGGCTGGGGCCGCCGCGCCAGGCGGGTCAAAGTCCAAGCCGGGCAGGTGATCGCGGCCGCCGCCTCAGGGTCCCCAGGGTGGAGCAGGGCCCTGCACGGGGCCGGGGAGGAGCCGCGGCCGCGAGGGCCCGGGTCCGGCCGGGCCTGCCCTGCGCGCTCGCAGCCCGCGGCCCCCGAGGGACCCGCGCCCCCGGCCGGCAGGTGCGAGCGCGGCCGTCCGCGCGGTCCGTGCGCGCCCCCTGCCGGCCGCCTGCGCCCGCCTCGCCGCGGGACCGACGGCGCCCTCCTGGGCATTTCTTAAAGTTTCTTTCCGGGCAAAGGAAAAGCGGGGTTCCTTTTTTCCTGCTGACTCCCAACTCGGTGATTCAACAAATAAGTATACCTGTATCCGTAGCGTAACAAGTCATAGAAAGTTCCCTCGCGACCCTTCCCAGCCCGTTCTCCCCTGACCTCCTGAATATCCGCATCAGTTAACGCTGCCTGCTCTTGAACTTCACAGACTCGGAGACGGGAGGTGTGTCTTCTTTTGTGTCTGGCTTTTTTCACTCAAGGCAATACTTTTGAGGCTCATCCACTTTCCCGCTTCCCACAACCTGATTGTAAATGTCTGTGGTATTGTATTTTGTGGGTGTGCGGTGATACTTGAACCAATTCTCCATTTTTATGCATTAGATTCTTTCCATACCTTGGGTATTAAAAGCAGTGCAGTGAAGCAGCATCCTTCTATATGCTTTTTTTTTTTTTTTCCGCCACTCCTCAGGGCCTGCAGGATCTTAGTTCCCTGACCAGGTATCCAACCGGTGACCCTGCAGCAGAAGCGAGGAGTCTTAACCGCTGGACCACCAGGGAAGTCCTCCTTCTCATGCTTTTACTAACACATTTCAGATTATTTTCTTTCCTAGTATCTTAGGACATTTTTAGAATGTACACATAAATACAGAGAATGATATAACAAACGCCTAACTCCGAGACCCAAACATGTCAGCATTTTCCCATTTTGCTTCAGATTAGAAAGCAACAGTGCAGACCTCCGCGGGCTCCCTGGACCTCTCCTGCCCCTCTGTCCAGAGGTGGCCTCCACTCGTGATGGCAAGTGTCTTCTTGGCTCTGCCTTTATCATTTTGCTGCATGTTTAAGTCCCATGTACACCACATGGTATTATCTTGTACGCTTTAAAATATTTACATATGAGAATCATAGTAACTGTTGTCTTTCAGTTCGCTTTTTTTCATGTTGCAGTCTGTTCATCTTTGTGGATGCAGATGGGCCTCGTCCATCCATTGTAGCTGCTGTGCAGGTTTCCGTTGATGAATAGATTTCCCCTGTCGACGTTTGGCTTGTTTTCCTACATGGAGCAGTGCTGCAAGGAACCTTCTAGTAGACATCTCCATCTCCTAGCACCACCTAACTCGTAACCCATAGTCATCCCGGACCAGCTGTGTCAGCATCACCTGTGAGCCTGTTGAAACGCAGGCTCTCAGCGCCCACCCCAAGCCTGCTCAGCCAGAATCTGTGTTTTAACGACTCTGGGAGATTCATAGGCACATTTGATTTTTTTAAAAAATTTTATTTATTTACTTTTGGCTGCGTTAGGTTTTTGTTGCTGCGCGTGGGCTTGCTCTAGTTGTGGCGAGCGGGGGCTGCTCTTCGTTGCGGTGCACGGGCTTCTCATTGCGGTGGCTTCTCTTGCTGCGGAGCACAGGCTATAGGCGCGCAGCCTCAGTATTTGTGGCGGGCTCAGTAGTTGTGGCACACGGGCTTAGTTGCTCCACAGCATGTGGGATCTTCCCGGACCAGGGCTTGAACCTGTGTTCCCTTCATTGGCAGGCAGATTCTTAACCACTGCGCCACCAGGGAAGCCCCCACATTTGATTTTTTGCTTTTCTTTTTTGCGTCATTTTAGTTAATGGTTACAATCATTGTGCCATAAAATTGACTTTTTTGTTGACTTTTTATTGTGGTAAAATATACGACGTAAAACTTACCATCTTGACCGTGTCTAAGTGCACAATTTGATGGCATGAAGCACGTTCACGTGGTTGTGCAACCGTCACCACCATCATCCCCGGAACTTGTTCATTCTCCCAAACTGACACTCTGTCTCCTTTAAACACTCACTCCCCTGCCCTCCCCCAGCCCTGGCCCCCACCGTCCTACTTTCTCTCTCTATGGATTTGACTCCTCTAGGGACCTCACGTAAGTGGGATTATACGGATTTGTCCTTTAAAAAACTATTTATTTTTAAATTGAACTATAGTTGATTTACAATATTGTGTTAGTTTCACGTGTACAGCAAAGTGATTCGGTTATATATGTCGCAGCCTCAGTATTTGTGGCGGGCTCAGTAGTTGTGGCACACGGGCTTAGTTGCTCCACAGCATGTGGGATCTTCCCGGACCAGGGCTTGAACCTGTGTTCCCTTCATTGGCAGGCAGATTCTTAACCACTGCGCCACCAGGGAAGCCCCCACATTTGATTTTTTGCTTTTCTTTTTTGCGTCATTTTAGTTAATGGTTACAATCATTGTGCCATAAAATTGACTTTTTTGTTGACTTTTTATTGTGGTAAAATATACGACGTAAAACTTACCATCTTGACCGTGTCTAAGTGCACAATTTGATGGCATGAAGCACGTTCACGTGGTTGTGCAACCGTCACCACCATCATCCCCGGAACTTGTTCATTCTCCCAAACTGACACTCTGTCTCCTTTAAACACTCACTCCCCTGCCCTCCCCCAGCCCTGGCCCCCACCGTCCTACTTTCTCTCTCTATGGATTTGACTCCTCTAGGGACCTCACGTAAGTGGGATTATACGGATTTGTCCTTTAAAAAACTATTTATTTTTAAATTGAACTATAGTTGATTTACAATATTGTGTTAGTTTCACGTGTACAGCAAAGTGATTCGGTTATATATGTGTGTATATATATATATATATATATATAATTCTTCAGATTCTTTTCCATTATAGGTTATTACAAGATATCGAATGTACTCCCCTGTACTATACCACAGATTTGTCCTTTTATAACTGGCTTATTTCCCTTAACATAATGTTTTCAAGATTACCCTGTGGTAACGTGTCAGAATTTCATTCCTTCTTTTTAAAATTAAATTAAATTAATTAATTAATTTTTATTTTTGGCTCTGTTGGGTCTTAGTTGTGGCTCACGGGATCTGCGTTACAACATGCGGGATCTTTTGTTGCGGTGCGTGGGCTTCTCTCTAGTTGTGGCGTGTGGGCTCCAGGGTGCATGGGCTCTGTATTTTGCGGCACACAGGCTCTCTAGTTGTGGCACGCAGGCTTAGTTGTTCCACGGCATGTGGAATCTTAGTTCCCGGACCAGGGATCGAACCCGAGTCCCCTGCATTTGAAGGCGGATTCTTTACCACTGGACCACCAGGGGCGTCCCTCCTTCCTTCTTATGACTAATATTCCATTGTATGGATGGACCACATTGTGTATCCATTCATCTGTCGATGGACACTTGGGTTGTTTCTACCTTTTGGCTACTGTGAATAATGCCTCTATCGACATGGGTGTGTAAGTATTTATTTGAGATCCGGCTTTGAATTATTTGGGGGATATACCCAGAAGTGGGATTGCTGGATCATATGACAATTCTGTGTTTAACTTTTGAGGAACCAATAAACTGTTTTCACAGAAGGTGCACGGTTTTGTTTTATTTATTTATTTATTTATTTTTATTTTTGGCTGCGTTGGGTCTCAGTTGTGGCTTGCGGGATCTTCGTTGCAGCATGCAGGATCTTTCGTTGTGGCGCGTGGGCTTCTCTCTAGTTGTAGTATGCAGGCTCCAGGGTGTGTGGGCTCTAAAGTTTGTGGCACGCGGGCTCTCTAGTTGAGGCATGTGGGCTCAGTGTTGTGGTGCGAGGGCTTAGTTGCCCCGTGGCATGTGGGATCTTAGCTCCCTGGACTAGGGATCGAACCTCCATCCCCCGCATTGTAAAGCAGATTCTTTACCACTGGACCACCAGGGAAGGCCCGGTGCACCATTTTATATTCCCAACAGCAGTTCATGAGGGTTCCCATTTCTCAACATCCTCGACAAAATTGACTCGAATTTTAACACGTGTAGTTCTGTGACTTTTAACACGTGTGTAGGTTCATGTACTATCCTCATAGTCAGGATACAGACCAGTTCTCCTAAGACTCTCCCTTGTGCTCACAAGGGTCCTGGTAATCACTGTGGGCCCACCTTGATAAGCCAGGACAATCTCCTCATTTCAAGGTCCTGAACTAAGTCATATCTGCAAAGTTTCTTTTGCCATGTAAGGTAATATATTCACCGGCTCTGAGGAGTAGAATGTGAACATCTTCGGGTGTCCATTATTCTGTCTACCACAGTTGGCATGATATCTTCCTTAAGTATCTGGAAGTATTCACTGTTGAAGACGTTGGCCTTCTGCTTTCTTCATGGGAAGATTTTCAGTTACAGATTCATTTTCCTTAACAGATACAGGACTATTCACACTTTCTATTTCTTCTCATGTCAGTTGTGATAAAATTGTGTTTTTCAAGGAATTTGCCTATTTCATCTAAATTTTGAAATTATTCATGTAAATTTGTTCTCATACCTAGTTATCATGTTTTTATTGGGTGTAGGATATGCAGTGATGTCACCTTTTTATTTCTGTTATTCGTAATTTATCTTTTTCTCTATTTTTTTGATCAGTATTGCTGGTGGTGTGTAAATTTTGTTTTTTGTTGCTGTTGGTTTTTTTGTTTGTTTGTTTTTGTTTTGTTTTGGCTGTGCCCCATGGCTTGTGGGGTCTTAGTTCCCTGAGCAGGCATTGCACCCAGGCCCTCAGCAGTGAAAGCATGGTCCTAATCACTGGACCTCCAGGGAATTCCCTGTAAATTTTGTTCATCTTTATGAAGAGCAAACATTTGACTATGTTAATTTTCTCTATTTTACATCTGATTTCAATTTCATTGATTTATGCTCCTACTTTTATTATTTCCTTTCTTCTACTTTATTTCACATTCAGTCTGCTTTTCTTTTTCCAGCTTCTTGAGATGGAAGTTTATATAGTTGATTTTTCACCTACTCTTCTTTTCTAAAACATGTGTTTTGAGCTATAGATCTTTCCTTAAGCACTGCTTAAGCACTTAAGCACTGCTGTCCAAAATATCTTCTAATTTCCACTGTGATTTCTTATGCTTATGGGTTATTTTGAGGTCTGTGATTTAATTTTCAAACATTTGGGGATTGAAAAAAGATATCTTTCTCTTATTGAATATGTGTTTGATTCCTCTCTGTCAAAGAACATACTCTGTAACATTTCAGTAGATGTCAATTAGGTCAAGTTGGCTAATCACATTGTTCAGATCGCCTATATCCTTACTGATTTGTTTTATCTCCTTGTTGTATCTGAGATATAAAAATTAAAATTTTTAATTTTACTGAGATATAAAAATTAAAATTACTGAGATATAAAAATTAAAATTCTCAATCCTATTTGTGGATGTGTATATTTCTTCTTTTAGTTTTGTCAACATTTGCTTCATATATTTTGAAGCTCTGTTATTTGGTTCATAGTCATTTAGGATTGTTTTCTTTTTGGCCTCACTGACTCTTTCAGCATGATCAAATGTTCTTTGTTATCTCTGGTAATAATTTTATCTTAAGGTCTACCTTGTTTGGTATTAATACAGCTACATTAGTTTTCTATAAAATTAGTGTTTACATGGTATATCCTTTTCCCATCTTTTCACTTTCTACCTTTCTGGGTCCCAATATTTAAAGTGTGCCTTTTGTAAGTAGCATGTAGTTGAGTTTACTTTTAATTTTCCAATCTGACATTTGACTTTTATTGGAGTGTTTAGATTATTTGTGTTTGCTGATATTGTTGGGCTTAAGTTGCTGTTTTTTAAAAAATTTATTTATTTTTGGCTGTGTTGGGTCTTTGTTGCTGTGCGTGGGCTTCCTCTCGTTGTGGTGAGCAGGGGCTACTCTTCGCTGCACCACTCATTGTGGTGGCTTCTCTTGTTGCGGAGCACAGGTTCTAGGCGTGTGGGCTTCAGTAGCTGTGGCACGTGGGCTCAGTAGTTGTGGCTCATGGGCTCTAGAGTGCAGGCTCAGTAGTTGTGGTGCGTGGGCTTAGTTGCCCCACGGCATGTGGGATATTCCCGGACCAGGGCTCGAACCAGTGTCCCCTGCATTGGCAGGCACATTCTTAACCACTGCACCATCAGGGAAGCCCTAAATTGCTTTTTTTATTTCTTATTTCTTTCATTTCTTCTCTGTTCCTTTATTCCTTCTTTCTTGCCTTCTTTCGGATTCATCATATATTTTTTATTAACTTTATCTCTTCTATTAGCTTTTGAGTTATATGTTCATGTATTATTCTTTAATGGTTATCCTAGAGATTAAATTTTACATTCTTGAAGTCTCATAACTTCCTGAACAAGGCAAGAACCTCACAACTCTTTAATTCCATTTATCCCCCTATATTTTACTTCTGCAAATGTTAAAAATCTTACAGGACATTAATGTATTGTTTAAAACAGTTAATTTTCTTTGTACTTACCAACGTATTTACCCTTTCCAGTGTTCTTTACTCATTCCTGATGCTCCATATTCCCATGCGGAGTTATTTTCCTTCAGTCCAAAGAACTTTAGTGTTTCTTGTCGTGTAGGTCTTTTGGTGATAACGTTTCAGCTGAAAGCAACTGTATTCCACTTACATTTTGAAGGTTATTTTCATTAGGTATTAAGTTCCAAGTTGGTAGTTTCCTTTTTTTTTTTAAATTGGCCATGCCACATTGCATGCAGAATCTTAGTTTCCTGACCAGGGATCGAACCTGTGCCCCCTGCAGTGGAAACGCGGAGTCCTAACCACTGGACCACCAGGGAAGTCCCCTGGATGCCATCATTTCTGCAGAGGCTCAGCGGCCACGGCTCACGGGCCCAGCCGCTCCGCGGCATGTGGGATCTTCCCGGACCGGGGCACGAACCGGCGTCCCCTGCATCAGCAGGCGGACTCTCATCCACTGCGCCACCAGGGAAGCCCTTCTCTTCATCTTTGATGTTTGAAAGTTTTCCTGTGGTATGCCTCTATGTGATTTTCTATTTATTTACTCTGCTATGAGTTTGCTGAGACTCTTGAATATGTAGGCTCATGGTTTTCACTAATTCTGGAAATATATTATACTATTATCTCTTCAACATAGCCCTTGTTCCATTATTCCTCACTTCTCTTTCTGGGAGTCCAGAAATATGTTTTAAACTATGTTGTGCATTTCTTGCGTTCCATTCCATTTTTATTTTCAACATTTTTTCTTCCTCTGTTTCAATTGACATATTTTCTATGTATATTTCTTTGTGTTCTCTAAACTTGTTTTCTGTTGTTAAACTTGTTCAATGAGTCATAAATTTTAGGTATTTCAGATATTGCATTTTCCACTATTAGAATGTCTGTCCATTAAACACTTAAAAGTATATTCTAACTCTGTTGAAAAAGTCCATCTTTTCATGCATTTGGGTTATTTTTTCCTTTATTTCTTCTAACATATTAATAGTTCTTTTAAAGTCCTGTTTGCTAACTGCAGTGTATAGATTATCTATGGATCTGCTTCTATTGTTAGTTTTCCTCTTTGTTATTGATCACCTTTTCCTGGTGCTTCCCATATCTAGTACTTTTTTATCGTACTCCAGATATTTGTATAAGAGGGCTACAGAAAGTCTAGCTGATGTCTTCTAACAGGGGGCACTTGGCCTTTCCTCTTCTATGCAGGTAGGACGAGAAGCTGGACACTTCAATCCAGTTAGAGATTGGGCTGGATTTGGAATCATTGCACTAAGGTGCGGGAGGTGTGGCGTTCCTGGGGTTTTGGTTAAGAGCCTGGCTAGTCTCTGTCTCCTCAGTGCTGAAAGGCTGTGGAGAATTCAGTTCTCCTCAAATATTTTAAGCTCTTAATTTTCTGTTCATGCAGCTTCAAACTTTGGAAAATGTCTTAAGGGGCAGATATGCCTTGTGTGAGGTGGACACCTTTCCCCTAGAAGGACATTGTGCCAAGAAGCTATAGAGATTTCACTTTGCCTGTAGAAGCCTCAGATTTAGCTTTGTAGCTTCTCTTGCAGCCCTAGAAATGAGCAAATGTCTCATTTTGCTTCACCAGCTTTTCTGATTGCCAACAGCTCTGCTGGTTTTTCTTTCTCCTGCTAGAGTCCCTCCTTCTGGGTCATGCCTGATGACGAGCCCACAGCCAGAACTGGCTGATTCCCCAAAGGAAGAAAACACAGCAGTCGATGCTCAGTTGATCTCAGAAGAGCTTTCCCTCTCTCTATATTTTTTCATCTGGACCTCATTGCTTCCACAATTCTCTGATGTCATATATATATATATATATATATATATATATATATACATACACACCCCTATATATTTATTTACACACGCTTTAAAAATATAAGTAAATAAATAAATAAATGGTGGTAAAACACACATAAAATTTACTAATATCTTTTTAAATTTTTAAAACTTAATTCTTTTATATTAGAGTACAGTTGATTTACAGTGTTGTGTTAGTTTCAGGTGTACAGAAAAGTGATTCTGTTATATATATACATATATCTATTCTTTTTCAGATTCTTTTCCCATATAGGTTATTACAGAATACTGAGTAGAGTTGCCTGTGCTCTACAGTATGTCCTTGTTGATTATCTAGTTTATATATAGTAGTGTGTATATGTTAATCCCAAACTCCTAATTTATCCCTCCCCCACCCTTTACCCTTTGGTAACCATGAGTTTGCTTTCAGAGTCTGTGAGTCTGTTTCTGTTTTGTAAATAAGTTCATTTGTATCACTTTTTTTTAAGATTCCACATGTAAGTGATATCACATGATATTTGTCTTTCTCTGCCTGACTTACTTCACTTAGTATGATAACTAGGCCCATCCATGTTGCAGCAAATGCCATTATTTCATTCTTTTTCATGGCTGAGTTATATTCCATTGTATATATACCACATCTTCTTTATCCATTCCTCTGTCGATGGACACTTAGGTTGCTTCCATGTCCTGGCTATTGTAAATAGTGCTGCTATGAACACTGGGGTGCGTGTATCTTTTTGAATTGTGGTTTTCTCCAGATGTATGCCCAGGAGTGGCATTGCTGGATCATATGGTAGCTCTATTTTTAGTTTTTTAAGGAACCTCCATACTGGACTCCATAGTGGCTGTATACAATTTACTAATGTCTTTTAGCCTATGGGTTTGTAATTAATTTGGCCTTTTCTAGTTGCCACAATGGGATTGTTTGTTTATTTATTTATTTGGCTGTGTCAGGTCATAGTTGTGGCACATGGGATCTTCGTTGCTGTGCCTGGGCTTCTCTCTAGTTGTGGTGTGCAGGCTCCGCACAGGCTCAGTAGTTGTGGCACGGAGGCTTTGTTGCCCAGCAGCATGTAGGATCTTAGTTTCCCAATCAGGGATCAAACCCGAGTCCCCTGCATTGGAAGGCAGCTTCTTAACCACTGGACCATCAGGGATTGTTGACCTTCCATAAATGTTACATCCCCTATTCCTCACATCATGAGAGTCTGGGTGAGCGGGGCAGGTGCCCAGCTGGTCTGGAATGGCTTGAGTAGAAGGAGTGGGTGTGCTTTGGTTTTCATCAGGATTAGGGGATGGGTCATTTCACATCAGCAAATTGGGGCTGCTGTGCGCATTCATGAGGTGCATATGTAAAGTGCTTAGCACAGTGCCACATCCACATAGGAAGCACTTAGAGACGGTTTCAGTTTGGTCTGGCTGCTTCAGTGAAGACAGTACTCAACTCAGCACTGAGCCAGGGGTGTGTGCAGCGCTTGCTCGCCGACCGTCACAGCGAGTCCCACCTCACGTGGCCGCTTTACCGTTCACAGAGCATTTCCTACAAGGAAGGTGCTGTTAGCAGCCCGTTTTACAGGTGTGGACACTGAGGCTCTGGGGGGGGACAGTGGCTTGCTTAAGGCTTCTCAGCTAGTTGGCTGTAGAAAACACACACAAGGTGTTTGGGAGATGGAGAGCAGATCGGCATCTGCCAAGGACACTCTGGGAAGCTCGGACAGGTGGACTCTTAGCTGGTCCAGGAATGCGTGTGGCCACAGGTGTAATTCCGACGCGTACCACCTCCCACCCCACCGGAGGGCTATAAGCCGACAAATAGACCAACACAGCAGTGGGGTCCTGGGGCTAGTGGCTTTATTAGATGCTTAAAGGACAGAGAGATTTGAGCAACTCGTGACCCAGAACGAGCAGAGCTGAGGAAAGCCTGTGCCATCCACTCAGATGTCCTCATCGGAGCAGGTGCAGCTGGGCGGGGCTTGGGACGGGCCGTTGCTGCAGGTGCCCGGGGAAGGTCTCCAGATACTGGGAGGGGGGCTCTGGAAGTCATTCTCGGACACGCATGCCCATAGCATTTCTTGGCAGGAGGTCAAAGAGAAATGTTCACACTTGGTAAGGGAGGAGGATGGGAAACAGGGAAGCAGGGTGGGGAAGGAGAGTCTGGCTCAGGGGGTGTCGGGAAAAGGCAGATGATGGCTGCGCTGGAACCCATGACTCCTGACCAGGGATGGCGCTGGCTGCGGCCTGTAAATCAGGTCTTGCACTGGCAGCAAACAGGGACACAGCAGCTGGACTGGGAGCCCCCGCAGGAGCCACAGCCCCCTTTGCTGGAGCAGGACCAGGCTGGCACACAGCAGCACACGGGCTTGCAGCTGCAGACGGGCACACAGCAGCACACGGGCTTGCAGCAGCGGACGGGCACACAGGAGCTGGAGCCACAGCCTCTGGAAGAGCCACAGCAGCCCACGGTTCTGGTGGGTTGAGGGTGGAGTAGGTCAGAGGAGCAGGTGGGGAGGGAGAGGGCAGGTGTTCAGGTGTGGAGCCTCCTGGGTTAGGAGCCTTTATATCTATCTATCTATCTATCTTTCTTTCTTTCTTTCTATCTGTCTCACCTGGTTAGGGCCAGGTGAGATCTGGGCACCTGCTCACTTCCTGGTTCCCGTTTGTGCCGTGTTTAGGACTTTCTTCTTGTTTTCCTCTGGATATCAGCTCCTGAGATAAGGTCCATGTGTCATTAGCTGTTACTGGTCACTCACTGGGACCCCGCCCCCTTGTGGAATCTGTGTCCAGACTTGAGGGAGACCCCCCGAGGGTCTGAGACTCATTGATTAAAAAATGATGTCCTTTAGCTCTACAAAGTGTATAGGTAATAACATAGGTGATGCACAGAGGTCTATTTATCCATTGCTAGAGTTACAACCGTTGACTTAATCCCTTTTGCCTGTTGATGGACATTTTGTTATTTTTGTTGCTATTCCAAACAGTGCTGCCCTCTTCTTGCCCGAAGCTTCCCTGCAGGTAGGAGCGAGTGCCTGGACCCTAAGCAGGTATTGCCAGGCGGGCCTCCAAAGCCCGGTCCCAGACAGCTCTGTATGAGAGTCTGGGTCTCCACACCCTCACCCAGACTTGTCGTCAACTTAAATACATGCCCCGCTGATGAAACGGTGTGTTATTGTGGTTTAATCTCGCGTTGTCCTGGTTACTTGCGAGGCTGCACAGAATCTCTTCTGTTAATTTCCTCCTCATAGCCTTCGCCCACTTAAAATTGGGCTGCTTATTATTTTGATTGATACCTGAAGTTCTTTGCATTTTCTGAATTCCAATCAATAACATGCATTGCAATGATCTTTTTCTAGCCCGTGGCTTTTCTTTTTACTCTTTTCCCCCTTCTGGCGATTTCTGGTGTACCAAGTTTAAAAATTTTTTTTTTAAATTAATTAATTTATTTGATTGACCCGGCTCCTTAGTTGCAGCTCGTGGGGTCCTTAGTTGTGGCATGCACGTGGGATCTAGTTCCCTGACCAGGGATCGAACCCGGTCCTCTATGCTTTAGGAGTGCAGAGTCTTAACCACTGGACCAACAGGGAAGTCCCTCAAGTTTTAAAATTTGAATGTAGTAAAATGTATTTGTCTCTTTCTTTAGGGTTTATATTTTTGTTTCTTATTCAGAAAATCCTTCCCCAAGATCGTTAATAATATGTAATTCCATATATATATGTGTATATATATATATATATATATATGTTTGAAAGATTGGAGTTTTAAAAAGCTACCTGGAATTAAATTTTGGATATTTTTTGAAGTAGGGATTCCATTTTCTTTTTTTTTCCAAGTGGGTAACTACCCTGCCCAATATCACAGGTCTTCCCCGTGGGCTGCAATGTCACCTGGCTCACATAAATTCAGGGTAATGCTTCTAACATTTCACCATTAGACAAAATGTTTGTTGTGAACTTTTGGAGAAAATTTTGTCAGATTAAGGGAGGTTTCTTTTAGTCCAATGATTTTCCCTTTATCTTCGGTGGATGTTACTGAATCTTTCTGTAGCCGTTGAAATCATTAGACAGGTTTCTCCTTCGGTGAATATGGTGAATTTTATCATTGATTTAAAATGTAAATAGTCCTTGTGTCTCTGAGCATTACTACAGTTTTCACAGTCTGTTATTATTGGGTTGGCTCTGCTAACATCGTTTTTATGTCTAGTTCATAAAGGAGCCTGCTGAGTGGTTTTCATTTCCCCCACGCCCCTGCCCTCTTTTGGTGTCGGGCTCACACTGGCCTCAGGGGATGGGCATGTCCCACATCTTCTACTTGCTGGAAACGTTTGTTACATTAGGCATTATTCATCCCTTGGTCATTTGGTAGAAACTGTCTGTGAAGTAATGTAGGTCTCACGTGAGCATGCGGAGGGCGAAGTTTCACTCATGTGATTTATGTGACTGGGATATCCCTGGCCCATGTCTATTTCTTCTTAAGATGAAATTGTCACTTAATCCAAGTTTTTGAAATTTATTGGCGTGCACTTTTTCATAGACGCCTCCTGTGTTTGATAACTGCTTGGTCTGGAGTTGTGCCATTTCTTTTTTCTTTTCTTTTTTTCCTCTAGTTGTGGCGAGCAGGGGCTACTCTTCATTGCAGTGCACGGGCTTCTCATTGCAATGGCTTCTCTTGTTGTGGAGCACGGGCTCTAGGCGCACAGGCTCAGTAGTTGTGGCTCGCGGGCCCAGTAGTTGTGGCTCGCGGGCTCTAGAGCGCAGGCTCAGTAGTTGTGGCGCACGGGCTTAGCTGCTCCGCGGCATGTGGGATCTTCCCGGACCAGGGCTCGGACCCGTGTCCCCTGCATTGGCAGGCGGACTCTTAACCACTGCGCCACCAGGGAAGTCCTCATTATTTTAAAATAAAGTTTTAGTTACATAACCCGAGTTTTGATACGTACTATTTTCATTGTTAGTCAGTTCTGACTATTTTTTAATTTCTCTTTTGATTTTCTCTTTGGCCCATGCATTATCTAGAAATGATCGAAATGTTCCTAATGGCCAGGGTTTTGTGGCCGATGCCACAGACTGATTTCTGCTGGATATGTGAGGTGGCCAGAGCGCTGGGTCCCGGCCATCTGGTCTTTGTGGGGATGCCCTCGGCGGGCACGTGGGAATGTTTCCTAAAAGGCCCAAACGTGTTTAAGAATCCGCTGTGTTCTCCAGGCTCAATAAATCCTTTACATCAACCTATGGTGTTGTAAATATTCTGCATCCTTAACGAACTCTTTGCTTGCTTGAGTATCAATGACTAAAACAAGTGTGTTGGAAACCTCCCACTTGATTCTGGAGTTCTAAATTTCTGCTTGTGATTCTTCCAGTTTTTCCCCCGCTAGAATTGGAGGCCCTGTTAGTAGGTACTCACGAAGTTTGAGCCGTGCTGATTCTGGCTGGTGTACCTTCTCCCATCCAGTTTCTTTCCACCTTTCTGTGTGCTTACGTTTTAAGCGTGTCTCTTGTGACTGGTGTAAAGCTACTTGGAAAGCTCCCGTATTCGGGGGCTTGTGTCCTTTAACCCATGAGCCGAATCCATGTGGATTGGTGTGATTTCTGACATAGTTACATTTGTTCCTACGTTCTTTGCACTTAACTGTCCTATTTTATGCTTTCTTTCACTTCTCCTTGTGTGTATGGGGTTTTAAAGATTTTTTTTTTTTTGCCTTGATTGACTTAGAAGTTGTTTACCGTATTCGCTGTGTTACTGACAAGCCTATTCATTTCATACCTACTTGGTTTTTAAAGATTTTTTTTTTTGATGTGGGCCATTTAAAGAGTCTATATTGAATTTGTTACAATATCGCTTCTGTTTTATGTTTTGGTTTTCGGGGCTCGAGGCCCGTGGGACCTTAGCTCCCCGACCAGGGCTCGAACCCACACCCCCTGCGCTGGAAGGCTGAGTCCTAACCACTGGACCGTCAGGGAGGCCCCTCCCTACGTATCTTAAACAACACGTTGTCTAAATGCGATTGGCCTTCTACCAGCCTCCAAGAGCAGTGCAGGAACTCGGGAAGCCTCGCCCCTGCTCCCCTCCCGTCCTGTGTGGGTGTGCGTCCAGTGTCTGAGCGCCATCTGTTTTCCTGTTGCCTCTGGGCTCATTTTTGTTTATTTTTACAGTCAGTGTTTGATGAAACTCACCCGCGGGTTTGCCAATCGCTCTGTTCACCATTCTTTCCTGCACCTGAGTCCCTCCTCCTTCCCGAAACCCATCCTCGGCAAGCTCGCTCACCGAGCGCCTCTTAGCAGACTCCATTTTCCACGAAAGTGGCTGGCTTCTCCCCCTCACTCTCGGATACTGTTTTCACTGGGGACAAAGTTCCAGGTTGGCAGTTATTTTTCTCAGTGCTTTAAAGACGCCAACCTACTGTTTGTGCTGCTGTTGCTGGGGTCCGTCTGGTTGCCCCTCCTCTCTAGGCACCTGCCGTTCTGCGTTCGCTTTTGCTAGGAGCTTGCTGAGGGTTTGATGGTTTAATCTGCTTTAGGAGCAGCGTGCTTCACGAACCTGAGGATTCTTGTTTTTCACCATTTGGGGAGATTCTCTTTGGAAATGGCCTCTCCTTGGTCTCTCTAATCTCCAATTGGACAAATGTCAAACCTGCTGTTCTGTCCCCACGTGACTTTAAAAAAACCCCAGCTTTACTGACATAAAATTCACATATCATACAGTTCATCCGTTTAAAACACACAATTCAGGGAATTCCCTGGTGGCCTGGTGGTTAGGACTCTGTGCTTTCACTGCCGAGGGCGCGGGTTCGATCCCTGGTGTCGGGGAACTGAGAGCCCGCCAGCTGCGTGGCAAAAAAAAAAAAAAAAAAAATCACACAATTCGATGGTGATGGCGTGCGACCATCACCACAATCAATTTGAGAACATTTTCATCGTCCCCCCAAAGAATCGCACGCCTATTATAGTCACTCCCTGCTATTCCCCAACCCTACGCCCCCAGCCCCCCATCCTAGGCTACTTTCTGTCTCTAGATTTGCCTATTCTGGATATTTCACATAAATGAAATCGCATACCATGAGGTCTTTTGTGACTGGCTTCTTTCCCTCAGCACGTTGTATTTAGGGCTCCTCCATGTCATCAGTGTTTCAGTGCTTCATCAATACTTCACTCCTTGTCACTGAGTGTTCTTCCATCATGTGGCTAGACCACCTTATATTTACAAATCCATCCGTTGATGGATTATTTGGGTCGTTTCCATCTTTTGGCTCTTTGGGGTAATACCGCTACACATTTGCGTTAAAGTTTTTGGGCGGACGTGTGTTTTCCTGTCTCTCGGGTAGATGCCGGGAGTAGCATTGTTGGTCGCATGGTTGAACCTTTAAGGACCTGCCAACCTGTCCCTGTGTGTCCGAGGTGACTTTCTCAGTCACTGTCTTTTGCCTCCCGGGCAACATTCTGGGTATTTTCTCTGGATTCAGCTTCCCCTTCAGCTGTAGCTCACGGAAGGCTACTTTGAGTTTTAAATGTCAGAAGTTCTACTTTGTCTTTTCCCAGAGATGCCAGGTCTTTTTGAGACTATTCTGGTACCTTTCCGATTTTTAATGCTGAAATATTTCAAGCAGATTCTATTCTTCAACTGAGAACGCCTATCTTAGAGGTTCCAGGGTTCTAAATCTGCCGCCTGTTGTTTTGGCTGATACAACATCCGTCCCAGGTGGTTTGGTTTTTCCTGTGGTGTCTAATTTTGGGTTGTGACTGCACGTTCACGTGTGCTTAACCCGTGGGAATTGTCCTGTGAAGCCGGAGCTGGGGGTGGATTCCTCGAGAGACCTTCTCTGACTTCCCGACGTGGGACCACTTCTGGGGGCCCCGTGGCTCCACAGGGGCTACTGCTAGGCACTCCACGTGAGGGCAGGCCCGTGTTCCCCCCAAGTGCCGGACTGAGTCACATAGGTTTCTTTATCAGGCGCCTTTGCTGGTATTTGGGTTTTTTCTGGCCTACCTTTTCCCTGTATTAAAAACAAAATTCTGCTACATTTTAGCGATCTCATTTGCTTTATTCAGCAATTCATAAATCAGGCAGCATCCCCTCCAGCAGACGGAAAGGGGCTCCAAGGAGCTGCACAAAATGAAAGGCTTTTCTAGGCCGAAGGCTGTGGGACAAGGCAGTTATAGTAGCAAAGAGTGGTTGGGTGTGTCAAGGTCACTTTCCTTTAGGGGCTGGCAGGGGTCAGTCAGGCAGATGACCTCACCAGAGCTGACCAGCCCATTCCTGATGGACTGGTTTAAGATTCCATTTCTGGGAGAAGCTGAAACTGTAATTAAGTCTTGTCTCGGTTTGGTGACGTGGGGGTAGCACCAGCAACTTGATTTTTGGCCTGTTGCCTTGTTTTTAACACCCGCGAGTGAAGGTCCTGGTTTGTGCAGGGGAGCAGTCCCTATTTTCGCACAGCCCCGTCTGGGGTGGGTCTGAGTTTGGCCAAGCTACTGCCACCTTGGCCTGTCCCCCCGCCTACCGCCCTTCTCTCAGCAGAAGCTGCCACCTCAGTCACCTGTCTGCTTTCACTTCCTCCTTGATTTTGATCTTGGAGAGTGTCTCTTACTCCAGTGGAGCTGAGCAGAGACCGGACGAGAAGGATGCTCCCTGGCGGGGCAGGGGAGGGGCACTTGCTGTTGGGTCGTTTACTAATTGCCCGCCATGCCAGGTTGTAGGGAGGAGGGGACTCCCCAAGTGGGGGGCTGTGGAGGGCAGAGTGGGAGCAGGAGATGCAGGTTGTACAGATCGGTCCCCTGCAGTGGCCTGGGGGCCCTCCTGCCCCAGCAGGAGGCTGGTTGCCTGGTGGCCAGAGCATATTTTGCAGGCCCTGATGCTCGGAGCAGCCACGCAGGTCAGGCTGTTGGGGACCATGGTCGAGCGGTGGATTCTCAGAGATGAGGTAAGGGAAGGGACGGGGGCCTCTGGGCACCTGCCGGGCCTGGACCAGGGCTGGGAACCCAGAGTCCGGATCCTCAAGGCAATTCTGGTGTCTGTGGGGGCTGGAAAGACCAGAGGCGAATATCTGTGATAACTGCTCTTAGAAAACTAAGAAAATAGAAGACTCCGTTACCAGATAAAGCCTGTCCACCGAAAGCTTGCAGCAAACGTAACACTCAGGGCAGAAACTGGAAACCCTCTCCCAAAGCCTGGTAGCAAGAAGGGGCTGGCTGCTGTCGAGGTAGGATGGGGAGGAGAGAAAATCGTTATATTCTTGAAGAGAATGTGATAATTTACATCAAAACCTCAAAGAACCAACAGGTAGCAAAGTCAAATTCATGTTTTCAAGGTTTCCAGATCAAGAAACAAAAGCAAAACATTCCTTTTCACCATAAATAACTAGAGAATCTAATGGAGAGTAAGCCATTATTTCAAATACCAACAAATCTTATGTATCTAAGAATTAATCTATAAAGAATGCCTGAGACCTCTAAGGGGAAATTGTAAAAATCTTTTTTTTTTTTAAAGAACCTAGAAGAACTGAATAAATGGAGAAATAGACCATGTTCTTGGGTAGAAATAGTTAACATTATAAAATGTTAATTTCCCCATATTACTCTATATATTCAACTCAATTCCAATAGAAATCCCAGAAGGATTTAATTTTGGAATTTCTCCATAGATGTAAAACTTATGTGTAAAGTTCATGAATAACTGAGGCAATTATGAATAACGGGCAGCAGGGGACCCTCTGCAGATATTAAGCCACTCAATAAACTCTCAGTTACTAATAGTTTGCTACTGGCACTGAAACAGATAAATAGATGAAGGGACAGAATAGGAGCCCAGAGAAGACTGTGTGTTGGGAAACTTAATTTTTAATAAATTGAACATGGACGATGGCTCACTCCATACAGGAAGTTAAAATTAGATACTTACTTCACACCCCCTAAATCCAGATGGATTGAAGATCTAAAAGCATATGTAAGAGTGAAAGGGAAAACATAAAAAAGAGTAGAAGATAAAGTCGGAGGTCATGTCTGTCCTCTTCGGGGTAGGAAAGGAATTCTTAAACATGATCCCAGAGCGTAAGTAATAGTTGGGAAAATGCTGGATTTAACCACATCAAAACCACAGATGTATGTCAGCTCAGTGGAGGTCACCACAGAAACAGCATCCAAGGATGGTTAGATATCTGGGCGAAGATATTTGCTGTGTTTATAACCACTAAAGGGTTAATGTCTAGACTGTAGTGGGAACCCCTGCAAATCAACAGGAAAAGAGCAGGAAACCCAATGGGAAATGGCCAAAGAACAGGGGGGGCTACCCACATGTGGCTCTCAAGGACAGGAAGAGATCTTTGCCCTCATTTTTTTTTTTTTTTTTTTTTGCGGTACGCGGGCCTCTCACTGCTGTGGCCTCTCCCGCCGCGGAGCACAGGCTCCGGACGCGCAGGCTCAGCGGCCACGGCTCACGGGCCCAGCCGCTCCGCGGCACGTGGGATCCTCCCGGACCGGGGCACGAACCCGCGTCCCCTGCATCGGCAGGCGGACTCTCAACCACTGCGCCACCAGGGAAGCCCTGCCCTCATTTTTGATCAGAGTATAAAGCAAATTGAAACAAAACCCCACTTTAGTGTTGGAGAGAGGGAACACTCTCACAGCCTCGATCAAGGGCACTCTGCCGGTGTTTAGTGAGACTGAGTATTCATGTACCCTTGACAGGCGGGTTCCTCCCGGGTACACACCCCGAGAAGCACTCAGGCAGACGCCAAGGTCAAGGGTGTTAGTCGTGGTGTTTTCTGTGGTTGCAAAGAGCCCGCCAAAGGGTGATGGATGCCTGCAATGTGGGTACCAATGCAACGGGGAACGCTCTTTAGTGGCCAGATCACAAATCACACCCTGTGTTTTCTTTTTTCTTTCTTCCTTCCTTCCTTCCTTCTGTCTGCGTTGGGTCTTTGTCGTGGTGAGCAGGCTTCTCATTGCGGTGGCTTCTCTTGTTGTGAAGCAAGGGCTCTAGGTGCTCAGGCTTCAGTAGTTGTGGCGTGTGAGCTCAGTAGTTGTGGCTCATGGGCTTAGTTGCTCTGCGGCATGTGGGATCTTCCCAGACCAGGGATTGAACCCGTGGCCCCTGCATCGGCAGGTGGATTCTTAACCACTGCGCCACTGGAGAAGTCCCCACACCCTGTGTTTTCATGTGCCAATGCAAATAAATCTCAAAAACACCAGGTTTGCCGTTTTTTTTTTTTTTTTTTTGCTGCGCCACTCAGTTGTGAGATCTTAGTTCCCCGACCAGGATTGAACCCGGGCTCCAGCAGTGAGAGGGCAGAGTCCTAACCGCTGGACCCCCAGCCCCAGATTTGCTTTTAAAAAGTGAGAAACAGAACAAGCTTTATAAAGATACTTGCTGAAAAAATACTATGTACTTGTCATGACTGTATGCACATATATAAACTTATGGATGACAGATTAAAAAGACGTACACAATTTGGGTGCCTGTTGGTGGAGAGGGTGATGGGATTGGGGGTGATGGAATGATGAGGAAGGAGAAAAAAGTTAAATAAGGAAACGGAGATTTATTAAGTTATCATTAGGTTCCATACGATTCTCGGCACACATACGATGCATAAATATGTGTGCATTTGTATGTTCTATAGATGCACTTTTTAATTGGGTCATACAAAAAAAAGATACAAGCCTTTACAACTACAGAGATAAACTATGTACTCAGTGTAAAATGTGAAAACCGTACAGAGAAAAGAGCGAACATCTTGCTTTCTCCCTTCTCACCTTGTCCAAATGGAAGAGGTAACCACGGTTAATGGTTTGAAGATGTATATATTTCTCTGCCCTGCCCCGAAATGGGACCACACTGCATATCTCATGTAACTCACCTATTTTCATGTGACACTTTCGCCCCATTTTCATTCTCTTCCCACAGTAAGATGCTGAATCAGTCAAAGTGCTTGTTTCTTCATTTCTAACCATTAGGAAAACTCATATTTGCCTTCCTGTTACTGGCTTCTGGTTTATTTCCACGGTGGAGATGGGGCCCTATACAGCTTCAGCCCTTTGCGATTTGTGAACTTACTTTATGACCAGCCCTGTTAAATTTTGAAAATGTTCTATGTGTGCTTAAAAAGCATGTGTGTTCTAAGTCGGTGGGTCAGGTTGTTAATTTTGAGGTTCCAGATCTGCCCTGATATTTTTTTTTGTCTGATTGTGTATAAATTACTGAGATAGGAATGCTAAAATCTTCCACTATGATTATGGTTTTATCTTTTTTCACCCTGTAGTTTGTCAAATTTTGCTTTACTTTTTAAAAAAAGACTATGTCATTATGTACACATAGATTTTAAATGGTTAGAACTCTTAGTTTATTGAAGTGATTCTCTTTCCCTAGTAATTCATTTTGGCTTTTATTTCATTTTTGTTGAGTATTAATATAGCTTTCTTTGCCTGTCATCTCTTTTTCAATCCTTTTATTTTTAACCTTTCTATATCCTTATGGTTAAATGTCGCTTTTGGAATTGCATGTAGTTGGATTATTAAAAATCAAGTCTAGCAATCTTTATGTTTAAACTAGTGCATTTTGTTCATTTCCTTTTAATGTAATTTGTGTCACATTTGGGCTTAAATCCACCTTCTTATCTTGTATTTAACATTGCGTCAATTGATCTATGTTCTTCTCACTTCTCTCACATTCCTTGGGTTGATTAGTGCTTTTCCCTTATTCTCTTTTCTCCCTGTAGTAGTTACTGTTATACTCAGCTTTGGTTTTCTTCTCCAACGACCCCTACTATTTATGTGTTGGATCTTCTTTTCCTCTTTTCGATTCCTCTCTCTTGAATCCTTTTTATATCTTTCTTCATTGCCTTTTGGCGTTTAAAATTTGTTGTGCTCGTTTGCTCTTGTGTCCCTTTCATTTTAGCCTTTATTTCTTTATTTTTTTTTCAATGTTTATTTATTTATTTATTTTTGGCTGTGTTGGGTCTTAGTTGCAGCATGCAGGCTCTTTGTTGCAGTGCACAGGCTTCTCTCTAGATGTGATATGTGGGCTCCAGAGTGCGTGGTCTCCACAGATGTGGTGCGTGGGCTCAGTAGTTCTGGCATGTGGACTTAGTTGCCCCGCGGCATGTGGGATCTTAGTTCCCCGACCAGGAATCGAACCCGTGTCCCCTGCATTGGCAGGCAGATTCTTAACCACTACTCCACCAGGGAAGTCCCTTAGTCGTTATTTCTAAAATGCTTTTCCTTCGGTCTCTAATTTTCCCTTGAGTGCCGTCACCTCATTTCTCAAATGTTCTATTTCTGATTTACGTTGTCCATCCGTGTCTTGTGTACTTTCTTTCCACTGTTCACAAGCAGGCTGCATTTCTGTCTGTTTTATGGCCTCTCTGCTCTGTGTCCCTTGCCCATCAGGACTTGCTGAGGGCCCTTGCTCCCATTCTCCTCTGGAGTGAGGAAAACCCTTGTGGTTTCACATGCTCAGTGCTGTGCTTTTCTGATGAATACCTGTTGGTTGTTTTGATGGTTTCCTCTCTTTGGGTCTGTCAGCTGTCCCTTTGTTTCTCCTGCATGGCTACTGATACCATGAGGACCTGTGGCTCTTGGAATTTTGTACTTTGGGATTCACCTCACTGTGTTATAAATTTCAGCTATGAATTTTTTTTTCCTGTCTAGTTGCTTTGTCTGTTTTTTTACGTGGGGATATAGGAATATACAAAAACTATGTGTCCACTACTGATGGCACCTTTCTAGAATTCCCCTATTTGAATTCTATTTTTCCCCAAATTTGAATTCTTGACCAAAATATGTTAAACAACATTTTCTTTAAACATCATCAAATAAACAACGACCATGTTCCCTAGTGAGATGAGACCTCTGGCATTCTTTTATTCCCTCCCCTCACCTCCTCAATGTAGTTGAAAATTCTAAGATTTTATTTCTAGATTATTTTTCTCCCTCACGTCATCTCCCCTTTATCTCAGAATTCCTTTCTTCAAAATTACATTAGATTTCTCCCCCTAATTATCAACAGTTATTTAGATTTTACTGCATGTTTTATTGGAACTCATTGCTCACCAATGTTTCTGGCTATTGTATTTTCCTCTCTTTTCATTCAGTGTTCATTTCGTTGGAGAACTTTCTTGAGTAACTCATGTCCCCTCCTCCTCAGAAATGATGTAATTTCTAAAACCTTGAACATGTAAACTGTTCTGAGAATGGCATGCCAACACAAAACAATTTTACTTTCTGCAGATTTTCCCCCAAATGTGCCACACTGAACTTGCCTTTCCTGTGGGGAGATGGGTCTCTTGTGGTTCTGTGAGCAGTGCTGTAACTTTCTGGTCACTCTTCAATTTAAATTCTAAACTTTTAATTTTGTATTTGAATCAAAGGTGGACTGTGCAGTCAAAGGCTCTGCCACTGAGAGAATAGTGTGGAGGCTCCTCTAAGAACTAAAACTAGAACTACCACACGACCCAGCAATTCCACCACTGGAAGTGTATCCGAAAGAAACAAAAACACTAATTCAAAAAGACGCATGCACCCCACTGTTCACAGCAGCGATATTGTTATTTTTAAATTATTTTTATTGAATGTAATTGACATATGACATTGCGTAAGTTTACTGTGTACAATTGTGTTTTTTTTAAAATATTTATTTAATTATTTGGCTGTGCCGGTCTTGGTTGCGGCACGTGGCATCTTTAGTTGAGGCATGGGGGTCTTTTAGTTGCAGCATGCAGGATCTTTAGTTGTGGCATGCAAACTCTTAGTTACAGCATATGGGATCCAGTTCCCCAACCAGGGATTGAACCTGGGCCCCCTGCATTGGGAGCTCGGAATTTTAGCCACTGGACCACCAGGGAAGTCCCCCACAGCAACATTATTTACACTTGCCAAGGTATGGAGACAGCCCGTGTCCATCAACAGATGGATGGATAAAGAATATACGGTGTATATATACAATGGAATGTTAGTTATAAAAAAGAACAAAATTTTGCCATTTGCAGCAACATGGATGGACTTGGAGGGCATTATGCTCAGTGAAATAAGTCAGAGAAAGACAAATACCATATGACATCACTCATATGTGGAATCTAAAAAATATAACAAACTAGTAACTAAAACAAAAAAAGCAGACTCACAGATATAGAGAACAAACTAGTGGTCACCAGTGGGGAGAGGGAGGGGGGAGAGGCAAGATAGCGGTGGGAGAAAAAAAGGGTTATTAAGGGATTATATGAAATCATCTGTGTGAAACTTTTTTTCTTTTTCTTTTTTTAAAAATTAAAGTAAATATTATTTTTATACAATTTTAAAGGTTACTTTCCATATACAGTTATTAGAAAATATTGACTATATTCCCCACGTTGTACAGTACATCCTTGAGCCCATCTTGCAACCAATAGTTTGTACCTCCCACTCCTGCACCCCTATATTGCCCCCTCTCCCCAGGATGGGAGTAGTATTCCATTGTGTATACTGGGGTTTACGTATGGAAAAACCCGAACGAACTTTTTGGCCAGCCCAGTATATCATCTTCTTTGTCCATTCATCCGTTCCTGGACACTTAGGTTGCTTCCATACCTTGGCAATTGTCAATAATGCTGCTATGAATATTGGGGTGCCATGTATCTATTTGAATTAGTGTTTTTGTATCTTTCAGATTATATGCCAAGTGTAGAATTGCTGGATCTTATGGTAGCTCTGTTTTTAGTTTTTTGAGGAACCTCTATACTGTTTTCCATAGTGTCTGCACCAGTTTACATTCCCACCAACAGTGTACAAGGCTTCCCTTTTCTCCACATCCTCACCAGCATCTGTTATTTGTGTTCTTTCTGATGATAGCCGTTCTGACAGGTGTGAGATGATATCTCATTGTGGTTTTTATTTGCATTTCCCTAATGATTAGTGATGTTGAGGATATTTTCATGTGCCTGTTGCCCATCTGCATTTCCTCTTTGGAAAAATGTCTATTCAGTTCTTCTGCTCATTTTTTAATTGGGTTTGTTTGTTTTTTTGATGTTGAGTTGTGTGAGCTGTTTATATATGTTGGATATATATGTTATATATGTTGGGTATGTTTATATATGTTGGAAGCCCTTATCAGTCATATCATTTGCAAATATTTTCTCCCATTCAGTAGGTTGTCTTCTGAAGCCTCATGGGCTGTTTTTAAATTTTGGAGACTTGTCAGTCACATCATTTGCAAATATTTTCTCCTATTCTGAGGGTTGTCTTTTCATTTTGTCAATGGTTTCCTTTGCTATGCAAAAGCTTTTAAGTTTAATTAGGTCCCATTTGTTTATTTTCGCTTTTATTTCCTTTACTTTGGGGGATGGATCCAAAAAATATTGCTGCGGCTTATGTCAGAGTGTTCTGCCTATGTTTTCATCGAGGAGTTCTATAGTATCAAGTCTCATGTAGGTCTTTAATCCATTTTGAGTTTATTTTTGTATATGATGTTAAAGAATGTTCTAATTTCATTCTTCTACGTGTAGCTGTCCAGTTTTCCCAGACCACTTATTGAAGAGACTGTCGTTTCTCCATTGTATATTCTTGCCTCCTTTGTCATAGATTCATTGACCATAGATGCATGGCTTTATTTCTGGGCTCTCTATCCTGTTACGTTGACCTATGCATGAAACTTTTGAAAATTGTAAAGCACTCTATAGAATTTAAAGAATCTTTCATTCAATAAAAAAAAAAAACAGGTGGACTGTGGCTTGATGGGCAGGGCATCCTGGTGTTTTACCCTCCCCTCCTGAATGTGGCTGGCTCTGGGGTCCTTCCAAGGACCACCATTCCTGTACTGGGACCTGGGAGGAGAGGGAGGCAGGAGGCCAGGCATCGCTTACTCAACTGGGTGCGCGCAACCAAGTCCCTGCTCTGATGGCTGTGTCAGCACTCACGACCGTCTGCCCATCGGGACCTCCTGTGCGGGTACCCACCGCCACCCCCCTGGGGCCGAGCCTCTTGTCCTGGAAGCAGAGAGGGTGAGGATATTTGGTGGCCTCTGGAAAGACAGAAGCCAGTGGACGGTTTGTGAACACGCTGGACATTCCAGCCTGGATCTCCCAGCACAGCTGACGGATCCAAAGCACATTTACGAGGAGGATGCTAATCGTCAGCACACATGACAGAGGCTACAAGGAAGGAGTCAAACCACGTATACCGTTGGCGTAAGAGACAGGAGAGGTTTTATTTAAGGGAAAGTTGGTTGTTATTTTTATAAACAGATGAAGTTGGAGGCAGAGGAAGGAAGGAAGCTCTTGTAGGGAGAGGAGGGTTCCAGGGAAAGAGGACGCGGCCCATTGGGACACAGGGTCCTCGGCCATCACTCCGAACACGGACCTGGCCTTGCAGATCTCAGCTGGCCTGGGAAGAGCAGAAACTGACACACACATGAGTCAGAAAGGCCAATCGTGGTGGTCAGCGGCACCTGATTCTAAGGAGATGCATCTCCAGTGACTAGAGAATACACATCTCCTGAGTGAGGAGGGTAAAGACAGGTCCCCGAGGGAGAGCTGAGCCATGGAGCAAGAGAGGTACACAAGTGAGAAGTAGAAGGTTGTGGGTATATCAGGAAGGGTGTGTGCAAAGGAGCTGATTCAGGGAAACCACAGGAATACGGGTTTACCAAACCGTGAGACACCCAGCGTCTGGGTTCCGAGCTTTAGATCTTGCACTGGCAGCAAATGGGGACACAGCAGCTGGACTAGAAGCAGCCACAGGAGCCACAGCCCCCCCAGGAGTCCCCACACGAGCCAGAGTCCCCCTTTGCCACAGCTGGAGCAGGACCAGGCTGGCACACAGCAGCACACGGGCTTGCAGCAGCAGACGGGCACACAGGAGCTGGAGCCACAGCCCCCTTTGCTGGAGCAGGACCAGGCTGGCACACAGCAGTACACAGGCTTGCAGCAGCAGACGGGCACACAGCAGCACACGGGCTTGCAGCAGCAGACGGGCACACAGGAGCTGGAGCCACAGCCTCTGGAACAGCCCCAGCAGCCCATGGTTCTGGTGGGTGGAGGGTGGAGTAGGTCGGAGGAGCAGGTGGGGAGAGAGGGCAGGTGCTCGGGTGTGGAGCCTTCAGGGCCAGGTGCTGGGTGCATGGTCACTTCCTTGTGACTGCTTTCCCCTTTGCTCTTGACTTCCTCCTGGCTCAGGTGATCATCCGCTTTCTTTGCTCCCTGTCTGTCCTCTTCCCCTTTGTTTTGGCCCTAGGCTGCCAGGGCTCCCCTAGGAGCCCCAGGGCGCTGGTCACCTGGTCTCTCTGCTGACCTCAGGTGACCTACGAATGACATGGTCCGCCCAGGGGCTCTTACCTTTGCTGTGCTCGCTTCTCCCTGACAGTGTTAATCTTACATGGGTGGAGTTTAAAGGTCATGCATGGTCTTTACTGGAAACAATAAAAGCTAGAGAAGAAAACAGATGGCCCATAATCCTGTCGCCTGAAGATGTCTTTTTGGTTGATTTCTAGGCATGAATAAGTATGTCGGTATTTTGGCCTCACTTTACCCGAGACTTTGTCAGCTTTCTGGGGGTACCCTTTCCTTTAATATCCCGATAAGAATGGTATAGTTCCCATCCTGGCATTTAGAAGAAAATCCCTTCCCCTCCTTGAGTATTTCTGAACCTCACAAGTGCCTCTGGTTCCTGTTCTTTCCTTTCTCCACTCAGACCACTCCCTCCTGAGGGTACTTCTTTCAGCTGCTGGTCTGTCTCCCTCCTCAGCCTTGCTCCGTGAGAGAAAGAAGGTTCCTCTCTAAACACCAAGCCAGGGGCTTCCCTGGTGGCGCAGTGGTTGAGAATCCGCCTGCCAATGCAGGGGGCACGGGTTCGAGCCCTGGTCCGGGAAGGTCCACGTGCTGCGGAGCAACTAAGCCCACATGCCACAACTACTGAAGCCCACATGCCTAGAGCCCGTGCTCCGCAACAAGAGAAGCCACCACAATGAGAAGGCTGTGCACCGCAATGAAGAGTAGCCTCCGCTCGCCGCAACTAGAGAAAGCCCGCGCGCAGCAACGAAGACCCAACGCAGCCAAAAATCCATCAATAAATAAAAATTAAAAAAAAAAAAAAGCTTTAAACACCAAGTTGTCGCTGATACAAGGCTACTTTGTTGAAGGGATGGTTCTAAGCCCTGAAGAGGGCATAAGAGGATTACTTTGCTGAAAAGGAAGACGTAAGCCTGAGTCCCAGATGTCACTGCTCCTGAATCCTCTCGGGCACCGGCTCCTGCTGGCCACCTTCCTCCTCGGGCCGCCAACCCAGCTGCCCTTGGCTGGACGTCTTCCCTTTTGCATGAGAATTCCCCTCCTTTCCTTCCCTTTTCTTTCAGTCTCTATCTCTGATTCTGGCCCTGACAAGGGATCCTGCGAATTACACGATGATCTTGGTAGAGATGCACCTTTCTCCTCATGAAGTTAGCCTTTTACTTGATTACACAGTGAAGTTCACTAACCAGTCTGCAGCACCCGTGTTTTGGTGTGCCCTTCTCTCAGGGCTTCCTAGTAAATGGTCAGGTGGTGATCTCTACATGCATCTGGTTTGACTAGATTTCCTGACATGGAACCATCCTTGCATGCCTGGAATAAACCCAGGTTGGTCACAGTGTGTGTTTTATTTTGATACACTGTTGGATCCTGTTGATTAATATTTAGAAAATTTGCATCTCTCTTCAGAAGTAAAATTTGGAGGGGATCCTAGGAAGATGGCAGCTTGAGCTGTAGTACCTTTCCTCGACTGTCAACTTTGATTCCAACCCATGTGAGGGTTGGCGGGGAGGGAGGTCATGCATGGGGTTGCAGATGAAGTTTCAGGCTTTCCTTGAAACTCTGGGCTTAATGAGAACTTGGGAAAGCGTCAGAGACCCTGGCCTGGGGAAGGATTGGGATGTAGTGGGTCTGGAGAAGGACTTGGACCACGGAGAACCACAGAGTAGCGTGGGAGTCAAGTCAAGTGTCCTCACTCTTTGTCCTCAAGGAGGTAAGAAAAAGGAGGCATGGGTCCTCTCTACTCCTGGAAGAGCAGTGGACACATGGGGGAGCAGAGTGGATTCCACCTGATGGCCTGACGGAGTCTGACCCTTGCCTTGTGCTGCATGATGGTCCACGGGGCCAGAGCCCAGGTTGCCTCCCCCATCTTGGGAGGGTGCAGCCAGCACAGATGCCCTAGCAGGTGGAGTGGGCACCACGGGGCAGCAAGAAGTCTTACATCACACTTAAGGGGCGACGGAGTTGGAGGAATGAGGAGATTTGGCACCAGCTCCTATTAGAATGGAGTTTCTGGTGGAGATGAATCACAAGTAAACAACACGAAATGAAGAGTAGCTTAGGTGAGTCAGATGTGCTCACACACACACACACACAGATTTAAAAACATTTAATAGGCTTTATTTTTTTGGAACAGTTTTAGGTTTACAGAAGAAATGGAGTGAAAAGTACAGAGGAGTCCCATATACACCCTTTACCCACCCAATTTCCCATAGTTGTAGCATTTTGCATTAGTGTGGTACATTTGTTACAATTGGTGAGCCAATACTGATGTATTGTCATTTAACCAAAGTCCATAGTTTATTTTTTTAATTTATTTTCTTATGTATTCAAAAAAATCAATTAATTTATTTTTGGCTGCGTTGCGTCTCAGTTGAGGTACGAGGGCTCAGTAGTTGTGGCACACGGGCTTTGTTGCCCTGCAGTATGTGGGATCTTAGTTCCCTGACCAGGGATCAGACCCACGTCCCCTGCATTGGAAACGCAGAGTCTTACCCCCTGGACCACCAGGGAAGTCCCCATATTTTACTTTAGAGTTCACTCTTTGTGTTGTATACTCTGTGGGTTTGAGAAAAGTGTAACGCCACGTACCCATCATTATGGTATCATACAGAATAATAGTTTCACTGCCCTAAATATTCCCTGTGCTGCATTTATTCATCTCACCTCCTTACTGCCTCGCCCCCCTGCCTGCAAAACCCTGATCTTTTTACTGTCTCCACAGCTTGCCTTTCAGAATGTCATGTGGTTGGTATCATACAGTACGTCAACTTTTCAGATTGGCTTCTTTCACTTAGTGACATGCTTTTAAGGCTTCTCTCTGTCTTTTCATGGCTTGATACTTCATTTCTTTCTTTTTTAAAACATTTTTATTGGAGTATAGTTGATTTACAATGTTGTGTTAGTTTCAGGTGTACAGCGAAGTGAATCAGTTATACATATACGTATATCCACTCTTTTTTTAAGATTCTTTCCCCATATAGGCCATTACAGAGTAGTGAGTAGAGTTCCCTGTGCTACACAGTAGGTCCTTATTAGTTATTTGATCATTTCTTTTTAGCACTGAATAACATTTCATTGTCTGTATGGACCACAGTTTATTAATCTACTCACCTACTTAAGGGTATCTTGGTGGCTTCCAATTTTGGGTCATTATAAATAATGCTGCTATGAACAACCATGTGCAGGTTTTTGTGTAGACATACGTTTTCCACTCCTTTGGGTAAATAACCAAGGAATGTGATTGCTGAATAGTATGGTAAGAGCATGTTTAGTTTTGTGAGAAACTGCCAAACTGTCTTCCAAAGGCACTGCACTATTTTGTATTCCCGCCAGGGTGTAGAGAGGTATCTCATTGTCATTTAAATGTGCAAATCCTGAATGCTCTATGACGTGGGGCATCTTTTCATGTGATTATTTAGCATCTGAACCTCCTCTTTGGTGATGTGTACTTTCAGATCTTTTGCCCACTTTTAAATTGAGTTGTTTGTTTTCTATTGTTGAGTTTTAAGAATTCTTTGTATATTTTGTTATTTATTTATTTATTGGCTGCCTGGGGTCTTCGTTGCTGCGCGAGGGCTTTCTCTAGTTGCGGCGAGCAAGGGCTCCTCTTCATGGTGGTGTGCGGGCTTCTCATCGGGGTGGCTTCTCTTGTTACGGAGCACGGGCTCTAGGCACGCGGCCTTCAGTAGTTGTGGCACGTGGGCTCAGTAGTTGTGGCACACAGGCTTAGTTGCTCCGCGGCATGTGGGGTCTTCCCAGATCAGGGATCGAACCTTTGTCCCCTGCATTGGCGGGGGGATTCTACCCTCCCTATCCCACCCCTCTAGGTGGTCACAAAGCACCGAGCTGATCTCCCTGTGCTATGCGGCTGCTTCCCACTAGCTATCTATTTTATATTTGGTAGTGTATATATGTCCATGCCACTCTCTCACGCTGGGACAAAGTGAGAGAGTGGCAGGCAGATTCTTAACCACTGTGCTAGCAGGGAAGTCCCTCTTTGTATAATTTGGATACCAGTCCTGTATCTGAGATGTGTTTTGGAAAGGTTTTTAATTTTCCCCCCAGGCTGTGGCTTGTCTTTTCATTCTCTTAATAGTGTTTTTGCAGAGCAGATGTTTTGAATTTTAACAAAGTACGGCTTATTTTTTTTTTACAGATCTTGTTTCTGATGTTGTGTCTAAGAAGTCCTCACTCAACCCAAGGTCACCAGATTTTCTCCCCTTATCTTTTAGGAGTTTTATAGTTTTGCGGTTTATATTTAGGCCTATGATCCATTTTGAGTTAATTTTTGGGAAAAGTATAAGTTCTGCGTCTATATCCATTTTCTTTTCTGCTATGAACATTTGTGTACAAGCTTTTGTGTGGACATATGTTTTCATTTCTCTTAGTTATAAACCCAGGAGAAGAATTCCTGGGCCATATGACGACCTGATGTTTAGTTTTTCAAGGAACGGCCGGATTGTTCTGAACCAGTTACATTCCCAGCAGCAGTGTATGGAGGGTCCAAATTTTCCACATCGTGACCATACTGACCTTTATTATGGCCATCCCGTGGGTGTGCAGTAGTATCTCATTCTGGCTTTGATTTAAATTTCCCTGATGACTAATGACGTTGAAAATCTTTTCATGTGCTTGTTGGCCATTTCTATATCTTCTTCAGAGAAATATCTATGAAGATCATTTGCCCACTTTTAAAAAGAAATAATTATTTATTTTTGACTGCGTTGGGTCTTCGTTGCTGTGCACGGGCTTTCTCTAGTTGTGGGGAGCAGGGGCTACTCTTAGTAGCAGTGTGCGGGCTTCTCATTGCAGTGGCTTCTCTTGTTGCTGAGCGCGGGCTCTAGGTGCACAGGCTTCAGTAGATGTGGCTCACGGGCTCTAGAGCGCAGGCTCAGTAGTTGTGGCGCACGGGATTAGTTGCTCTGTGGCATGTGGGATCTTCCCGGACCAGGGCTCGAACACGTGTCCCCTGCATTGGCAGGCGGATTCTCAACCACTGCGCCACCAGGGAAGCCCTGCCCACTTTTAAATTGGGTTATCTTTCTTTTTATTTTTGAGTTGTAAGAGTTCTTTATATATTCTGGTTAATAGACCCTTCTCATATACGTGATTTGTAAATATTTTTCTCATTCTGCAGGTTGTCTTTTCACATTTTTGGTCGTGTCCTTTGATGCACAAAATTTTTACATTTCAATGAAATACAGTTTTTCTATTCTTTTCTTCTGTTGCTTGTGTTTTGATGTCATAGCTAAGAAACCACTGCCAAATTCAAGGTCACAAAGACTTACCCCAATGTCTTCTAAGAGTTTTATAGTTTTGACCTCTTAATTGTAGGCCTTTGATGCCTTTTGAGTTAGGTATTGTATATGGTGTAAAGTAAGGCTCTAACTCATTCCTTTGCATATGGAGGTCCAGTTTTCTCAGCACCATTAAAAAATTATTTATTGTATTTATTTATTTTCCTTATTTTTTTGGCTGCATCAGGTCTTAGTTGTGGCACAAGGGATCTTTGTTATGGCGCACAGTCTTTTTGTTGCAGTGCTTGGGCTTCTCTCTAGTTGTGGCATGAGGGTTTCCTCTATCTAGTTGTGGCATGCGGGCTGCAGAGCACGTGAGCTCTGTAGTTTGCGGCATGTGGGCTCTCTCACTGAGGCATGCGAGCTCAGTAGTTGTGGCGTGTGGGCTTAGTTACCTCGCAGCATGTGGGGTCTTAGTTCTCCGACCAGGGATCGAACCCGAGTCCCCAGCATTGGAAGGTGGATTCTTTACCACTGGACCACCAGGGAAGTCGCTCTCAGCACAATTTGTTGAAGAGACTATCCTTTCCTCACTGATCTTGGCACCCTTATCGGTAGTCATTGGCCATATATTGGGTTGGCCAAAAAGTTCCTTCAGTTTGTAAGTAAAAGACACATTTTTCATTTTCCCCCAGAACTTTATTGAACAACGTATTCACCATTTTGTTCTACTACCTTCTGCCATTTTTCAGGCAACTTCATAATTCCATCTTCCCAAAACTTCTCATCTTTTTGAGCAGAGAACTGTTCCAGGTGCCTTTTACAGTCTTCCAGGGAATGGAATTTGTTTCCATTAAGAAAATTTTGTAAAGACTGAAATAAATGAAAATCCGAAGGTGCAATGTCTGGTGAATATGGAGGATGAATCAGAAATTCCCAGCCAACCTGTCACATTTTTTGCCTGGTCATCAAAGAAACATGCAGTCTTGCTTATCCTGATGGAAGATGATGCGTTTCCTGTTGACTCATTCTGGACGCTTTTTGTCGAGTGCTGCTTTCAGTTGGTCTAACTGGGAGCAGTACTTGTGGGAATTAATCGTTTGGTTTTCTGCAAGGAGCTCATAATAGAGGACTCCCTTCCGCTCCCACCATATACACAACATCACCTTCTTTGGATGAAGACCCACCTTTAGTGTGGTTGTTGGTGGTTCATTTCGCTTGCCCCACGATCTCTTCCATTCCACGTTATCGTACAGTATCCACTCTTCATTGCCCGTCACAATTTGTTTTATAAACGAAATGTTTTCATTACATTTAGGTAGAGAATCGCATGTGGAAATACGGTCAAGGTTTTTTGCCTCACTTATGTGAAACCCAGACATCAAAGTGATGAACATAACCAAGCTGGTGCAAATGATTTTCAGTGATTAATTTGGATATTTTGAGTATGTTGGCTAGCTCCCTCGTGGTATAACGTTGATTTTCTAAATTAATGTCTCGATTTGATTGCTATGAACTTTAACTGGTCCACCTGACCGTGGAACATTGTCCAGAGAGAAATCTCCAGCACGAAACTTCGCAAACCACTTGTGACACGTTTGATCAGTCACAGCACCTTCTCCATACACTGCACAAATCTTTTTTTGCATTTCAGTTGTGTTTTTACCTTTCTTGAAATAATAAAACATAATGCTGAAAATGTTGATATTTTTCTTCCATCGTCAATATTAAAATGGCTACACAATAATTCACCAAATTTGAAGTTTTTAAAAAATGAATGCTGAGGGACTTCCCTGGTGGCTCAGTGGTTAAGAATCTGCCTGCCAATGCAGGGGACACGGGTTCGAGCCCTTGTCCAGGAAGATCCCACATGCTGCGGAGCGACTAAGCCCATGCACCATAACTACGGAGCCTGCGCTCTAGAGGCCACGAGCCACAACTACTGAAGCCTGCACGCCTAGAGCCCATGCTCTGCAACAAGAGAAGCCACCGCGGTGAGAAGCCCGCGCACCACAACGAAGAGTAGCCCCCACTCGCCACAACTAGAGAAAACCCGCACACAGCAATGAAGACCCAACACAGCCCCAAATAAATAAATAAATAAATAAAAGTAATAAAATAAAAGGGGAGAGGGAAAAGATAAAATGAAAGTATTAAAAAAAAATGAACGCTGATATGACAGCTGTCACAATACGATCTAACAAAATTGTCTCAAATGAAGTTAAAGGTAACTAAGTGCTACTAGAGCCATCTTATGGAAAAAAACCAAATGAAACTTTGGCCAGCCCAGTATATGAGGATTTGTTTCTGGGCTTTCTTTCGATTCTGTTCCATTGGTCTATGTGTCTGTCCTTATGCCAGTACCACACTGTCTTGACTAAAATAGCTTTGTAGTAAGTTTTTTTTTTTTTTTTTTTTTTGTGGTACGCGGGGGGCCCCCTGCCGTGGCCTCTCCCGTTGCGGAGCACAGGCTCCGGACGCGCAGGCTCAGCGGCCATGGCTCACGGGCCCAGCCGCTCCGCGGCACGTGGGATCCTCCCGGACCGGGGCACGAACCCGCGTCCGCTGCGTCGGCAGGCGGACTCTCAACCACTGCGCCACCAGGGAAGCCCTTGTAGTAAGTTTTGAAATCAGCAAATGCGAGTCCTCCAACTTTGTTCTTCTTTTTTAAAAATTATTTCTTTATTTATTTATTTTTGGCTGTGTTGGGTCTTCGTTGCTGCGAGCGGGCTTTCTCTAGTTGTGGCGAGCGGGGGCTACTCTTCATTGTGGTGCGTGGGCTTCTCATTGCGGTGGCTTCTCTCATTGTGGAGCACGGGCTCTAGGCACGCGGGCTTCAGTAGCTGTGGCACGTGGGCTCAGTAGTTGTGGCTCACGGGCTTAGTTGCTCCGCGGCATGTGGATTCTTCCCAGGCCAGGGATCGAACCCGTGTCCCCTGCATCGGCAGGCGGATTCTCAACCACTGCGCCACCGGGGAAGCTCCCTGTTCTTCTTTTTTAAAGATTGTTTTGGCTGTTCTGGATCCCTTAAGTTCCCATATGAACTTTAAAATCAGCTTGTCAGTTTCTTCAAAGAAGCCAGCTGGGATTTTGATAGAGTTTTCACTGAATCTGTAGATCAATTTGGGAAGTATTGCCATCTTAATAATATAAAGTCTTTGTGTTTGTCAGCTCGAGCTGCCATAACAAAATACCATAGACTCGGTGACTTAAACAACAGAAATTTGTTTTCTCACAGTTCTGGAGGCCAGAGTCCAAGATCAAGGTGCCAGCTGATTCAGTTTCTGGTGAGAGCTCTCCCCATGGGTTGCAGATGGCTGTCTTCTCACTGTGTTCCCCACACAGCCTTTCCTTAGCATGTGCATGCCTGGGGGTGGGGGGAGAGAGACAGAGGGAGGGGGAGGGGGAGGGAGGGCTCTCTGCTATCTCTCTTTTTTTTTTTTTTGCGGTACGCGGGCCTCTCACTGCTGTGGCTTCTCCCGTTGCGGGGCACAGGCTCTGGGTGCGCAGGCTCAGCGGCCACGGCTCACGGGCCTAGCTGCTCCGCGGCATGTGGGATCTTCCTGGACCGGGGCACGACCCCGCATCCC
>NC_041231.1:3608260-3609945 GCF_002837175.3 Physeter macrocephalus | reverse complement strand
CCCGGACCGGGGCACGAACCCGCGTCCCTTGCATTGGCAGGCGGACTCTCAACCACTGCGCCACCAGGGAAGCCCTTTCTCTTTTCATAAGGACAGTAATCCTATAGGATCAAGGCCCACCCTTGTGACCTCAGTTAACCTTAAGTACTTCCTCAGAGGCCCCACTTCCAAATACAGCCATACTGGGGGTTAGGGCTTCAACTTACGACTGTCGGGGGCACATAAACATAACAAAACGTGTGCTGTCTTTCAATGTATTTAGATCTTCTTTAATTTCTTTCCATGATGTTTCATCATTTTCAGAGTGCTTGTTCCTTTGTTAAGTTTACGCTGAAATAATTTACTCTTTGTGGAACTGTGGAATTGTGTGCTCAATTTCAGATTGTTCATTGTGAGTGAATAGACATACAGTCAAGGTTTGTAGGTGGATCTTGTATCCTGAAAACTTGCTGGGGTCTTTTATCGGTTCTAAGATCTGTAGAACATTAACAGCTCTTAAAAATTCACCAGTAGAATACAAACAACTGTGTAGAAAATAGGCAATTCACTGAAGAGAAGATAGAAATGTTCAATAAAAATATGAAAAGTAGATCAAATTCCCTGGTAGTCAGATAAAAGCAAATTAAAGTAAGAATGAGATATTTTATATCTACCAGTTTGGAAAAAATTAACGAGAATGATAGCACCTATTGCTGGTGAAACTGGGGAAAAGGGTACGCTTATACATTTTTCCTGGGAATACAAATAGTTACAGCTTACTGTTTTTGAAAGCATCAATTAATACAATTAGGTAATATCAACACAATTAGCCTTGAAATTGCTAAAAATAAAAGCAAATATAAACACACACATATATATTTTATATTTGTTAGCATTGGCAAAAAAAGTACCACCAAATTGGAAACCAATAATAATTCCCTGTCCGAAGATTAGATGAAGCCCTACCAGTTGAATGGGAGACATTTCCCCTAGGCACTGGTTAGTGATGAATGCAGATGCAGAGAAATGAGCATAATAGGATCCTGGTTTTGTCACAAACAATACAAAATATCTCACGTGTATTTTGGGCATGTCCCTGAGGTGGGGGGTAGCATGGTGGCTGGGTGGGATGGGGGAATGGATGGAGGCAGGCCAAGACAAGGACAATATAGAAGTGAGTCCCGTGTGTGTCACGTGCTCCTGCTATGTGAAAGGTATGCATGTGTAGGCATAAAAACCACGAAAGAGTCAGACCTACATCTACCTCCTAGGACGGATATCCATGTTTTGGCGAAAAAAGTCAAGTTGCTTACAAAGAAACGTGAATAGTATAATTCTGTTCTATTCCGTTAAGATGTTATGGAAAAACCCGAACGAACTTCTTGGCCAACCCAATAACTGGTATATGCAGAGGGTAGTTCAAATGCACCCATCAGCAGTGTTTGATTTGAGAGCTTGTGTGCTTTTCTGTGAATATCCACAGGGTATTTTCCTATTTCAAAGTGGACACACCGGTAAATCAAGAAACCCACTACATTATTTGAGAGGTTTTTGCATCAGGGGTACAGTTAATATCTTATTAGGCCCAAGAGAGTGGTTTCCAGGGTTCCGCATTTCATGGGTCTATAAAATTTTACAAAACGGTGCTAAGGACCGGTTTACTGTTGACAACTTTTTTTTTTTTTTTTTTTTTTTTTTTGCGGTAC
>NC_041231.1:3606700-3607183 GCF_002837175.3 Physeter macrocephalus | reverse complement strand
TTACATTTGGTAGTGTATCTATGTCCATGCCACTCTCTCACTTCGTCCCAGCTTACCCTTCCCCCTCCTGGTGTCCTCAAGTCCATTCTCTACATCTGCGTCTTTATTCCTGTCCTGTCCCTAGGTTCTTCAGAACCATTTTTTGTTTTTAGATTCCATATATATGTGTTAGCATACAGTATTTGTTTTTCTCTTTCTGATTTACTTCACTCTGTATGACAGACTCTAGGACCATCCACTTCACTACAAATAATGCAATTTCATTTCTTTTTATGTCTGAGTAATATTCCATTGTACATATGTGCCGCATCTTCTTTATCCATTCATCTGTTGATGGCACTTAGGTTGTTTCCATGTCCTGGCTGTTGTAAATAGAGCTGCAATGAACATTGCGGTACATGACTCTTTTTGAATTATGGTTTTCTCAGGGTATATGCCCAGTAGTGGGATTGCTGGGTCATATGGTAGTTCTATTTTTAGTTT
>NC_041231.1:3588522-3604890 GCF_002837175.3 Physeter macrocephalus | reverse complement strand
TATTCTTCAATTTGTTAATATGGTGTATCACATTGATCGATTTGTGTATATTGAAGAATCCTTGCATCCCTGGGATAAATCCCACTTGAGCATGGTGTATGATCCTTTTAATGTGCTATTGGATTCTGTTTACTAGTATTTTATTCAGTATTTTTGCATCTATGTTCATCAGTGATATTCGTCTATAATTTTCTTTTTTGTGATATCTTTTTCTGGTTTTGGTATCAGGGTGATGGTGTTTTCCAAGGAACCAGCTTTTAGTTTTATTGATCTTTGCTATTGGTTTTTTTTTTTCATCTCTTTTTCATTTATTTCTGCTCTGATCTTTATGGTTTCTTTCCTTCTACTAACTTTGGGTTTTCTTTGTTCTTCTTTCTCTAGTTGTTTTAAGTGTACGGTTAGATTGTTTATTTGAGATTTTTCTTGTTTCTTGAGGTGAGATTGAATTGGTATAAACTTCCCTCTTAGAACTGCTTTTGCTGTGTCCCATAGGTTTTGGGTCATTGTGTTTTCATTTCATTTGTTTCTATGTATTTTTTAATTTCTTCTTTGATTTCTTCAGTGATCTCTTGGTTATTTAGTAGCGCACTGTTTAGCCTCTATGTATTGGTGTTTTTTACAGTTTTTTTTTTCTGTAATTGATTTACAATCTCATAGCGTTGTGGTCAGAAAACATGCTTGATACGATTTCAATTTTCTTAAATTTTCTGAGGCTTGATTTGTGACCCAAGATGCCACAAATGACATTTGGAGAATGTTCCGTGTGCACTTGAGAAGAAAGTGTATTCTGCCACTTTTCGGTGGAATGTTCTATAAATATCAGTTAGATCTAGCTGGTGTATTGTGTCATTTAAAGCTTGTGTTTCTTCATTTATTTTCTGTTTGGATGATCTGTCCGTTGGTGTAAGTGGGGTGTTAAAGTCCCCTACTATTATTGTGTTACTGTAGATTTCTCCTTTCATGGTTGTTAGCATTTGTAGACAGCATATATATGGGTCTTGTTTTTGTATCCATTCAGCCAGTCTGTGTCTTTTGGTTGGGGCATTTAATCCATTTACATTCAAGGTTATTATTGATATGTATGTTCCTATTACCATTTTATTAATTGTTTTGGGTTTGTTTTTGTGGGTCTTTTTCTTCTCTTGTGTTTCCCGCTTAGAGAAGTTTCTTTAGAATTTGCTGTAAAGCTGGTTTGGTGGTGCTGAATTCTCTTAGCTTGCTTGTCTGAAAAGCTTTTGACTTCTCCATCAAATCTGAATGATATCCTTGCTGGGTAGAGTAATCTTGGTTGTAGGTTTTTCTCTTTCATCACTTTAAGTATATCCTGCCACTCCCTTCTGGCCTGCAGAGTTTTCACTGAAAAATCAGCTGATAACCTTATGGGGATTCCTTTGTATGTTATCTTCTGTTTTCCCTTGCTTCTTTTAATATTTTTTCTTTGAATTTAATTTCTGTTAGTTTGATTAATATGTGTCTTGGTGTGTTTTTCCTAGGGTCTATCCTGTATGAGACTGTCTGTGCTTCCTGGACTTGGGTGACTATTTCCTTTCCCATGTTAGGGAAGTTTTCAACTGTAATCTCTTCAAATATTTTCTCAGACCCTTTCTTTTTCTCTTCTTTTTCTGAGACCCCTATAATTCGAATGTTGGTGCGTTTAGTGTTGCCCCAGAGGTCTCTGAGATTATCTCCAATTCTTTTCATTCTTTTTTCTTTATTCTGCTCCTCGGCAGTTATTTCTACCATTCTGTCTTTTACTATCATTACTTTGAATTCTTTTTCAGGTAGATTGCCTATTTCCTTTTCATTTATTTGGTCATTTAGGTTTTCACCTTGCTCCTTCATCTGTGACATATTTTTTTGCCGTCTCATTTTTTTTTTTTTTTTTATGAGTGGGATTGTGTTCCTGTCTTACTGGTTGTTTGGCCTGAGGCTTCCAACACTGGAGTTTGTAGGCTATTGGGTAGAGCTGGGTCTTTGTGCTGAGATGAGGAACTCTGTGAGAACTCACTCCAATGAATAGTCCCTGGGGTCTGAAGTTCTCTGTTTGTCCAGTGGTTTGGACTCGGAGCTCCCACCGCAGGAGCTTCGGCCTGACCCTGGGGTCATGAACCAAGATTCCGCAAGCCACGTGGGGTGGCAAAAAAAAAAAAAAAAGAACAATAACAAAGTAAAAAATAAAATTAGAGTAGGAAACTAACAGATATGTTAGAAAGAATATAAAAATAAAAATACAGATGAGTCAACAAAAATATAGATGAATCAGCAACCGGAAGGTACATCAATACCACAATAGTGAAAAAGAGGGTGAGGGAAAAGAAAAACATAATAAAAACGTGGAAAAGGCCTTGGCTCTGGAGGGCAGGGCCTAAGCAAGTGTGAGGTTTGGGTGGTGGGTGGGATCTGTGCTCAGGACCCACAGGGCTGGAAAAGGCCCTGGGGGCTGTGGGGGGTGGGGCTTAGGCGCAAGGAACAGAAGGGGCCCAGGCGTGCCCCCCACCTCTGGTCTCAGAGGGCAGGGACCTCACCTGGGAGCCCAGCAGGCTTCCTGGGCTCGAGTGGGTGGGGCAAACACCCTCCTCTCCTCTCCTGCTCCTCCGGTCTGGGAGGGCCCCTCCTGCCTGCCTCACGTGATCTCCTCGGTCTCACTCCTATGCCCCCAGGACCAGTGAAGCTTGGGGAGGGGGGTGGCCTTGGAGGGCAGAGGACCAGCCTGGGAGCTCAGCCGGCTCCCCAGCCTGAATGGGCCAAGTGATCGCCCTCCACTCCTCTCCCACTCTTCCCAGAGAGTCCCTCCCACCTGCCTCTCCTGATCTCCCCTGCCTCAGGGGCACCGATCCTGTCTGGCCTCCACTTCTCCTCCCCCCTCGGTCCCCCTATGTCCTACTGGTTCACTTTTGGGGTTCCTCCCATCTTCTTGGGCGTCAGAGTCCCCCACCAGAGGCTGGCAGGTGCCCTAGTTGTGGGGAGACGCTAACTCTGCGTCTTCCCACACTGCCATCTTGATTCCGCCTCCTGTATGTTATTTTAAACCATATTTTTGAATCAACATAAGAAACGTGTAGTTTAAAAAGGCAAATGAGATAAGCTCAGATTCTCCTAAGAGACTGGTCCTGACTGTGTCGGAGCAGGAAGGAGCCCCAGCCAAGCAGAGAAACAGAAATATTACTCAAGGTCCCGAGTGCACAGAAGCTGAGAAAAGGCTGTGTCCTGGCAGGTCCTTCCTGACAGCAAAATCGTCCTTTCAGGTGGCAAGGATGCACAGGTGTCTGTGCCCTCCGCCTGCCGCCCACCCTGTGGGTGGAAGACTTTCTCACATCGCCAAGTCACACTGGCTGTACTTTTAGGTACCTCCTGAGTTCTTGCTTCTATAAATAATGATCTGACTCACAGCCTTATTATGTTTTTTTCTGGGGAATAACCAGGAATTGTTCCCTAGGACACATTCTGAGAAAACGTGTCTCTCAAAAAGGCTATACAAGTTAAACATTTGTAAATATGATGAAACTTCACCAGTTTTCACTCCCACTGGGTGTTTGCTAGGTTTTGCATCTACAAAGAATGTAAAAAAGAATCACAGTGAGCCCAAGGCTTGTGTTGGAGAATGTGTTTATTTAGGGGCTCTTCAGGGTCTGGAGCAGACCTTGGCAGACAGAGGACAGTGAGCAGGTGTTGGGGGGGCAAGGCCCAGGGAAGAAGAGAGATGGTTTGGGGGTACCTGGCGGCCTCAGGGTAGGGCGGGCATTAGCTACCTCCTGGGGGCCCTGACCCAGCACAGCTCAGGTATTACAGGTGGAGCAGAAGAGAGGTGATGGGGACAGGGAAATAGGTAGATCTCTGGCGGTAACAGCACTAACTGATCCTTGGAGTTCAGTGAGGAAAGTGGTGGGTGTTTCTGGCTCAAACCCCGATGAGCAGCAGACACAAGTGCAGAGACAAGGAGGAAGGGCCTTCTGGAGTAAGAGTGGGAGAGGGACTCCAAGATGGGGACAGAGCACGAGGTGGCCCTTCGGCTCTGTCAGGATCCAGAGTTTCAGGTGATGCCTTTCCTGATAAAGATGGACAAGGCTCTGGGCTCTGAGGATATGGGGTGTCTCACTGGTCATGGCCATGGGAGCTCAGATTGGAGCCACTTGTAGGGGGGTCCGAGGTCAGAGCCTCAGATCTTGCACTGGCAGCAAATGGGGACACAGCAGCTGGACTGGAATCAGCCACATGAGCCACAGCCCCCCTTGGAGGCCCCACAGGAGCCACAGCCCCCTTTGCCACAGCTGGAGCAGGAACAGGCTGGCACACAGCAGCACACAGGCTTGCAGCAGCAGATGGGCACACAGCAGCACAGGGGCTTGCAGCAGCACACGGGCACACAGGAGCTGGAGCCACAGCCTCTGGAACAGCCACAGCAGCCCATGGTTCTGGTGGGTGGAGGGTGGAGTAGGTCAGAGGAGCAGGTGGAGAGAGAGGGTGGGTGCTCAGGAGTGGAGCCTTCTGGGCTAGGAGTCTTTATATACTTGCCAGGGTCAAGCTGACCACATACTGGCTTCCTACTTCCTGTTTGTGCCATTTCTCCAGGGCACATTGAGCGAGTGTGTGTGTGTGTTTGGTGTGTGTGTGTGTTTGTGCACATGCACAATTCTTGTCCTTGGCCTCTCATTGGCTCTGCCCACCATCCTCTTTCTCATGTTTCTAAATTTAACCTCTTGCCATTTTGTTTTTCAGCTATTATATTTTTTGTTGTTTTGCAGTTATTAATGGAAAGTAATTTCCAGAATTTTTAGCTTTTCTGGAATTTTCTAGGAATGGGACACTTGCAGTAGTTCTTAGGTGTGTGCTGTTCTCTCTACTGAGCCCCAAATGAAACCCAGACCCTCACTTACCTGAAAGTGCCTTTGACGCCCCTTCTCTCCACAGGAGTCTCCATCACCATGTAGCTCAGGGTAGAGGGGAGACAACCCCTGTTCACTCCCGATTCTAGGATTCCCTCTTTTAGGGATTACTTAGGGAATCTTAATTTCTAAATAAACTTTCTGGTTTACTTTATTATTCATGTGTCATCTTAAAGTAATTTTAAAATTGTGATAAAACATACATAGCAGAAAATCTACCATTTTAACCATTTGTAAGTATACAATTCAGTGGCATTAAGTACAGTCATGATGTTGTGCAATCTTCACCACCATTCATCTCCAGATTTTTTTCTTCACTCCAAACAGAAACTCTGTCGCCATTAAGCAATAACTCTCATTCCCTCTCCCACCAGGCCTGGTGGTTTTGGGTTTGATTTCTGTCTCTACGAATTTGCCCATTCTAGACATTTCATAACAATGGAATAATAACAATATTTGTCCTTTTGTGTCTGGCTGATTTCATTAAGCATAATGTGTTCAAGGTTCATCCATGGTGTAGCATATATCAGAACTGCATTGCTTCTTATGGCTGAATAATATTCCATTGTGTGTATAGATCACTTTTTTGTTTTGTAACCAATTTATCTGTTGAACACTTGGGTTATTTCCACCTTTTGGCAATTGTGAATATGCTGCCAGAATGAGAGTGTACAAATACCTGTTTGAGTTCCTACTTTCAATTCTTTTGGGTATACACCTAGGTGTAGAATTGATGAGTCACATGGTAATTCTGTATTGGTTACCGAACCAAACTTGAGTCCACTTGCCCAACGCACAGCAATGCAAATCTACTGACACTGGGTTGTGATGAAGAAAAGTGCAGCGTTTACTGCAGGGCACCAAGCAAGGAGAACAGGCAGCTCATGTTCAAAAGAGCTGAACTCCCCCATGGCTTTCAGGGAAGGGTCTTTTTAAAAAAATCAAATCAATTAATTAATTAATTATTTTTGGCTATGGCTTGCAGGATCTTATCTCCCCGATCAGTGTTTGAACCCACACCCTCAGCAGTGAAAACGTGGAGTCCTAACAACTGGACTGCCAGGGAATTCCTGGGGGAAGGGTCTTTAAAGACTCTGTGAGGGAGGGGGTCACAGGGTGGGCGATCAGCTCATGCACAATTCTCTGATTGGTTGATGGTGACGTAACAGGGTGATGTTTTGAGACCCTCAATCATCAACCTTTTGGTTCCAGCTGGTCTGGGGCTTCTGTGCTGGTGGCCAACATGCAGTTAACTCTTCCCACATGGTGGGGGTTTCAGTATCTGCAGAACAGCTCAAAGATATGGCTCAGGATATTATCTATAGTCCTTAAGGAAGAACTAAAGTCCTTGACTTTGTTTTATGGCTAAACTCTTATTTTGTCTTGCTTGACTGTTTTCCTTTGTTTCTGCATTTTCTCACCTCTCTGATTAAATTAGCTCTTTGGAACTTACGGAAGGCCTAGGAGGCTAAAACTTTTCTACAAACAAGAGGCAGGGGACATGAGATGGGGGGGTGTCTGTCCTTGGGAGTTGTTGTTATTGATTATTTTGGACTTTCTACACATGTGATCATGTCATCTGTTTTATTTCAGAGCAAAGACGTGTGATCATGTCATCTGTTTTATTTCTTCCTTCCAAGTCTGTATATCTTTTATTTCCTTTTCTTGTCTTGTTGCATTAGCTAGCACTTCCAGTATGATGTTGGAAAGCAGTGGTGAGACAGTAGTACATCTTTGCCTTGTTTCTGATCTTCGTGGGAAAGCTTTGCGTTTCTTACCATTAAGTATGATGTTACCTGTAGGTTTTTGTAGATGTTCTTTATCAAGTTGAGGAAGTTTCCCTCTATTTCCAATTTCCTGAGAGGAAATCGTTGGCAGTCACCATCAGGCAAAGTTAAGTTTGTATATTTCAGATAAAAGCCCATTTCAGATATACAATTTGCAAACATTTTTTCCCAGTCTGTGTTGTCTTCTCACTTTCATAGTGATATTCTTTGAAGCACAAATGCTTTTAATTTTGATGAAATCCAATTTATCCATTTTTCTTTTGTTGCTTATGCTTTTGGTGTCATATCTAAGAATGCTTTGCCAAATCCAAGGTCATGAATGTTTACACCTCTGTTTTCTTCTAAGAGTTCCATAGTTTTAGCACTTAAATTTGGGTCTTGGGTCTATTTTTTAGTTAATTTTTGTGTATGGTGTGAAATAAGGGCCCAACTTGATACTTTGGCATGTGGGTATCCTGATGTCCCAGCACCATTTGTTGAAAGACTCTTCTTTCCCCATTAGATAGATCCCTCCCCACAAGTTTACTTGGCTGATGGTGATCACCAGTGAATGATGCTGGGTCAGTGTTCCTGAGCCCAGAGGGAACTGGGCTTGGTGTTCCTTGCCCCTGGAACACACTGATCCTGTCTGCAGAGACCTCCCTGACACCTACTGTCCTTTTGGTGATTGGCTGTGCAGTCTTTGTGTTTCCTGCCAGTGTTCTTGGCCTGCGCCACTCTTGTCCCTCGAAAGATTTTTGTAACTTTGAGTTTGTGGAAGACAGGATTGGGTCTCACAAAAGGTTTCAGGCTCCTCGTGAAAAGTTTCCCACTCTTCTTTGGTGTTGACAATGCCAGCAGTTCCTGGAGGAGCAGCATATTTGGAAAACTAAACGTAGAGATGAGCTCTTTGCTTAGGGCCAGAGGTGCCTGCTCACCTCACGGTGTTGTATCTGGCAAAACCAGGCAAGTGATTTTTCTCTGACATCCAACATTGGGCTTGATGTGATCTATTTCTTCATGTGACTTAAGAACATCTGCATAATTTATTTTCATTTTTGTGTTTTGCTTTTGATTTGAGGTAGGAAAGTGTACCTACCTTAAAAGTTTACAGCTCATTGAACTTTTGTACCGTGTAACCACCACCCATTTCAGAATAAAGAATGCTCATAGTGTCCCAAATCTGCATAATTTTTTAAAGTTTATTAATTTTTAAAATGAAAAATAAAAAGATTAGGGACTTCCTTTGGTTTTTTTTTTTTTTTTTCTTCGGTACGCGGGCCTCTCACTGTCGTGGCCTCTCCCGTTGCGGAGCACAGGCTCCGGACGCGCAGGCTCAACGGCCACGGCCCACGGGCCCAGCCGCTCCGCGGCACGTGGGATCTTCCCGGACCGGGGCACGAACCCGTGTCCCCTGCATCAGCAGGCGGGCCCTCAATCACTGCGCCACCAGGGAAACCCAATGAAAAATAAAAAGATTAGGGACTTCCTTCGTGGTCCAGTGGTAAAGAATCCGCCTTCCAATGCAGGGGTCATGGGTTTGACCCCTGGTCGGGGAACTAAGATCCCACATGCCGCGGGGCAACTAAGCCCACGTGCCACAACTACTGACTCCGTGCGCCTCAACTAGAGAGAGAAAACCCGCACACCACAACTAGAGAGAAGCCACAACGAAGATCCTGCAACTAAGACTCAACGCAGCAAAAAAAAAGAAAAAGATTAAGGAAACTCTACCTCATCCATCTCTTGGGTTGGGCACGCATGGTAGTGATCACATGCTTATAACATTTTGTGACTTTTTTTCGTTGCCTAATAACAAAACCACATCCCCAGGTTATAAAGATCCCACAGGCATTTGTACTGGTTGTCTGTACAACCGCCCAAAGAATATATCATAAGTCATATAAACAAGTCTCAGTCATTCAACTTTACGTGGTTGCTACTTTCATCCTCTTAAAAATAATTTTGTGTTAACTGACATTGTCCACAAAATTTGTGAACATCCAGTATCCTTTCCTCTGGATAAATACTGAGAACTCAAGGTACAGAACAAAAAGGTGTACATGTACTCAATTTTAGTAAATATTGCCAACACGCCCTGGTTTCTGCTACCACTGATGGTGCACCAGACATTTAGAAATGTTTCTCCTGAGAAAGGCTGTAAGAAAAGAATCATAGTGAGACAAGGCTTGTTGTTGAGAATTTATTTAGAGGCTTCACAGAGTCCAGAATAGAATTTGCTAGACCAAGAATCAGAATGAGCTGGTGTCAGGGAAGAAGGGAGGGGTATTTAGTGGATCGGGGCCCCAGGCTCTGGGTGGTGAGCGCCAGCCCTGAGGGTATATGAGAATCAGGACCCAGCAGTAAGAGGCCAGGAAGGAGATGGTTAGAACAGCTCTGTGGGGGCTTCCCTGGTGGCGCAGTGGTTGAGAGTCCGCCTGCCGATTCAGGGGACACGGGTTCGTGCCCCGGTCGGGGAGGATCCCACGTGCCGCGGAGCGGCTGGGCCCGTGAGCCATGGCCGCTGAGCCTGCGCGTCCGGAGCCTGCGCTCTGCAACGGGAGAGGCCACAGCAGTGAGAGGCCCGCGTACCGCAAAAAAAAAAAAAACAACAAAAACAGCTCTATGCCCCATTTGGAGCATGATGGGTGGGTTTTCTGTGGCTTAGCCCCTGAAGAGCCTGCAGATGGTAAAGCTCAGCAGGCAGGAGGAAGATTCTTCTGAGTTATGAGTGTGGCAGTGAATCCTCAGATGGCTCAGAAAGTATGAGGGGGACCCCCTTCTCCATCAGGATCTCTGGTCCTGAAGATTCAGACTGCATCACTCCTGGAGAGGATGGACCGAGAAGTGTGCACTGGGGGTATGGGATGTGTCACCACTCATGGCCAGGGAGCTGGATTGGCTGGAACCACCTGAGGTCTGTGGTCAGCATCTCCGATCTTGCACTGGCAGCAAATGGGGACACAGCAGCTGGACTGGGAGCCCCCGCAGGAGCCACAGCCCCCTTTGGCACAGCTGGAGCAGGAACAGGCTGGCACACAGCAGCACACGGGCACACAGCAGCTGGAGCCCCAGCAGCCCATGTTCTGGTGGGTGGAGGGTGGAGTAGGTCAGAGGAGCAGGTGGGGAGAGAGGGCAGGTGCTCGGGTGTGGAGCCTCCTGGGCCAGGAGCCTCTGTATACCTGCCAGCGTTTATACTCACACATGACTTCCTCTCATGTGTTTACTTATTTCAAATGCACAAGTGTTATTTTTAAACTCTTTGCCATCCCATGAGCTCCCAATAGCTCAAGCTGAGGTCTGCTTCTCTGGTTTCTAAATGCGGCCTCTTCCTCAAGCTATTTCTCTTCGTAAACAGAGCCTGAGCTCCCGGCTCAGGGAGCCCCTGAGATCCGGTCACCCGTGGGCAGTGGGTCACCATCTTTGGCTTTCCAGTTTCTGCTCATTGATAAAGATCCTCTGTCCCCGGCTCTAATGTTTATATTTCTCTACTTAAAAATCAGTTGGTGTCATTTCTGTAAATAAAAGTATTGAGCAGAAAAATAAGACTACTTACAGTTCCTGCATCCAAACGACCCGTCTCAATATTTTGTTGAATTTGGAAAGCGAGATTTGAAGCACTTCGCTTTCAGTGTGTCCTGTTTTCCCTTTTCTCATTTCCTGCCCTCCCTCCTCTTGGCTAACCACCCCCAAACAGGAATTAGACCCGGTATTCTTTCTCTTCATGGGACCCGGCTTCACAGATTCCTATTACTCTTCCTATGCTTTTTAGTTTATTCAGTCAGTTTTTATAAAAACTCCACAAGTCAACGGACATAATTCACATTTACCATCTCTGAAGGCTGTGAAAATAGTTTGAGTGGATCGGCCACCCTTTGGTTAGCCTTCCTCTCGAAGGGACCTTCGTTTCCTAGAAAGTCGATTTTAATTTTTTTATTGAGGTGAAAGTTACATCCAGTGAAACACACATATTTTGAATACGCGATACCGCCAGTTTCGCTCAGCGCGCTCTGATGTAGCCGCCACCCTGGTCGTGATAGACTGTTTCCGTCATCCAGGGGGTCCACTTTCCCCCGCTCCCAGCCAATCCCCAGCCCCACAGCCTCCCTTTCTTCTGACTGGTTTTTCCTGTTGTTGGAGGCACATAAATGGGGCTGTGAAGCATACATTCTGGCTTCTCTCACTCAACATCTTACTCTGTGTATCAGTGATGTGTATATATTGAAAATCGCCAAGTAGTGCTCCAGTGGGACCGCATTCATTCTCTTGTTCCCGGATGTCTGGATTGTTTTCAGCTTTGGGCGGCAATGAATAAACCTTCTACGAACATTCTTTCATTATTATTATTTTATTGAAGTATAACTCATGTACAATGTTGTGTTAGTTTCAGGTGTACAGCAAAGTGATTCAATTATATACGTTTACACACACACACGTATATCTGTATAGGAGTCTTTTGTGAACATGTGTCTTGTTTCTTTTGCTTATGCATGTAGGAGTGGGCTTGCTGGGGCGTAGGCGGGGGGAGGGTTAACTTTATAAGAAACTGACAGTTTGCGTACGATGCTCACGCCATTTTCATCCTGGCCGGCCTTGCCTGGGAGCACAAGTGGCTCTCCGTCTTCCCTAATATCTAACAGGATTAAAAAATCTTCGGGGGCTTCCCTGGTGGCGCAGCGGCTGGGAGTCCGCCTGCCGAGGCGGGGGACGCGGGTTCGCGCCCCGGTCCGGGAGGATCCCACGTGCCGCGGAGCGGCTGGGCCCGTGAGCCGTGGCCGCTGCGCCTGCGCGTCCGGAGCCTGCGCCCCGCGACGGGAGAGGCCACGGCGGTGAGGCCCGCGCACCGCAAAAAACAAAACAAAAAAAAAACCTTGCCTGGGAGCACAAGTGGCTCTCCGTCTTCCCTAATATCTAACAGGTTTAAAAAATCTTCGGGGGCTTCCCTGGTGGCGCAGCGGCTGGGAGTCCGCCTGCCGAGGCGGGGGACGCGGGTTCGCGCCCCGGTCCGGGAGGATCCCACGTGCCGCGGAGCGGCTGGGCCCGTGAGCCGTGGCCGCTCCGCCTGCCGATGCGGGGGACGCGGGTTCGCGCCCCGGTCCGGGAGGATCCCACGTGCCGCGGAGCGGCTGGGCCCGTGAGCCGTGGCCGCTGCGCCTGCGCGTCCGGAGCCTGTGCTCCGCAGCGGGAGAGGCCACGGCGGTGAGGCCCGCGCACCGCACACACACAAAAATCTTCGGCGTTCTCGTGGTGTGGTAATGAAGTCTCACGTTCGCCTTGATTTGTGTTTCTCTGGTGACTAGGGCTGTGGAGCACAGTTTCATGTGTTTATTGGCCATTTATATACTTGGAAAAAAGTTCCATTTGCGGGTCCATTTTTATTGTGTGTTTTTTTTTTTTTTTTTTTGCTTTCCTTTTTCTGTGATTAATTTATTGAAATTCTTTATAAATTCCAGCTAAATAAACTGTGTGTGTGTATATATATCTATATCTAGCTATCTATTATCTATCTATCATCTATCTAATCTATTATCTATCTATCTATCATTTATTATCCATTTACCTATTATCTATCTATCTATTATCTATCATCTATTTATTATCTTCTATTCATCTATCATCTATCTAGCTAGCTCTCCTCTATCTCTCATCTATCTATCAACAATCTATCAATCTATCCATCTCTCATCTATCTATTCTATTATCTACTATATCTATGTATCATCTATGTATGTATCTATCTACCTATCATCTCTCATCTGTCTATCAATCTATTTATCTATCATCAATTTTCTCCTAGTATTTGGTTTGCTTCATCATTGCCTTGATATCTTAATAGCATCCTTTGACAGGGAAATGTTTTTTACTTTCATGATCCAGTTTAACACTTTTATCTTTGAGGGTTAGTGCCTTCTTCTGAGCCCTCTGAAAAAATCTAGCTTTCCTTATCGGAGCGTTAGTTTTTGCTTTTACACTTAGTTCTATGATGGATCTCAGACTCAATTTGTGTTTGGTGAGCGTGAGGCAGGAGTTCATTCTCCACACACGCTCATCCAGTTGCCTCAGCGGCTGGATCTACAGAAACCCGGCAGGCGTGGGGTATAGAGTGCATCGCTGGGCAGGGGAGCCGTCTGGGTGGGGAATCGTTTTAGAAATGGTCAGCTGGCCAGTGAATACTTTCAGGACCCGATGGCCCTTCCTCGCCCCTGGGGTAAGGAGACCCTCAGGATCGAACCTGGACCATCTGGGCGGGGCAGAGGGGTGGATGGGGAGGGAGCACGGGGGCCTGCGTCTCAGCTCTTGAAGGAATTTCAGAGGTGAGGGAGCCACTCCTGAGATGAGGGGCCAACGAGGGACGGAGCCAGGACACGCAGGCTCTGGGTTTTCCTTCTGTGACACCAGCTCCCGTTGGTCCTGCTGTTGACAGACGTTTGGGATCCGCCCTTTACCGCCTTCATTGCCGTATACATCTGGTCTCTGTCCCCGGTTCCTGGCCCAGAGCCCCTGAAACGCTTGGAATTTCCTGAGTGATGGGAGTGTTTGTCCTTCATTAGCACCTGATGTGTGCTAACAAGGTTACTCAGATGGGACCCCTGGAGAGCCTCAGGATGGGGCTAGTCGACAGAAAGTCTAGTGATCAGGCCCACCCGCTGACCTCCGGGAAGGGGGAGAGGGGAGCTACGGACTGAGCTCTATAAAAACTCTCAACAGCGAGGGTTAGTGAGTTTCCAGGTTGATGAACCCAGGGAGATTCAGGGAGCGTGTGCGCCTGGAGAGGGCACGGAAGCTATGCACCCCTTCACACGCCTTGCCCTGTGCGTCTCTTCCATCTGGCTGTTCCCGAGTTATACTCTTCTATGAGAGATCAATAGTCTAGTAAGTAACATGTTTCTTTGAACTCTGTGAGCTGCTGTAGCAAATTAATCAACCCCAAGGAGAGGTCTGCTGAACTTCCGCTCTATAACCAATCAGTTAGAAGCACAGGTGACAACCTGGACTTGATATTGGTGTCTGAAGTTGAAAGTGGGCAGTTGGTAGGACTGAGCCCTTAGCCTCTGGGATCTGACACTAACTCCAGATAGACAGTGTCAGAAGGAAATTGAGTTAAATTCGTGGGGTACTCAGTCAGTGACCCCTGAGAACTAAAGACTTGTTTGGTGGTATTGAAAAAATACACATTGGAGTTTTCCAGTTTGTTGGTGCCAACTAAAAATTGTCACTCCCCATCTGGTTCTACAAGAATGAAGTCACTGGCCACTGCAGTCGCTGACCTTCAACACCCCCTGAAAGGAGTTTAGGGTGGAGATCAAGAACGAGGCCCTCTGTGCTCTGGGAAAAACTGGCAGATCAGGCCCTCAGAGAGTTAGATATTTTTCAGGAGAAGATCTTACGAGCCCAATTTCTTGCATCTTCTCCTATCTAGGAAAGCACTAAAATCATTAACTGAGGCATCTGATCCTCACAACTAGCAGCAAACTTCTGCCAAAATGTGTGCTGGATTGCATGTACCCCCTTCACAAAAATCGCGTATATACTGACCTCTCCCCCGACTTCTCTGGAGAGTTCCTCGGAGCTACTGAGAGGCTGTCTCCTGAGCTGTAGTCCTCATTTTGCACCAAATAAAACTTAACTCACAGCTCTCACCTTGTGCGTTTTTCTTCCACCGACATAGGTGTAGGATTGTTCATAGTGGTCTCTTATGATCTGTTTATTTCTGTGGTATCTGTTGTAATGGCCCCTCTTTCGTTTCTGATTTTATTTGAGTCTTCTCTATTTTTTTCTTGGTTAATAGCACTAAATATTTGTCAACTCTGTTTCTTTTCCAAAGCCTAACTCTTGGTCTGGTTGATCTTTTCTGTTGCTTTCTAGCCTCCATTTCATTTATTTCTACTCTGATCTTTGTTATTTTTTTTCCTTTTGCTAACTTTGGGCTTTGTTTGGTCTTCTTTTTCTAGTTCCTTGAGATGTAAAGGTTGTTTACTTGATATCTTTCTTTTTCCTAACATAGGAAAATACATTTTGCTTAATATATTTAGGAGTTTATTGCTATAAGCTTTGTCTCAGGCCATTTGGGCTGCTCTAACAAAATACTACTGACTGGGTGGCTTATACACCACAGAAATTTATTTCTCACAGCTATGGAGACTGGGACGTCCAAGATCATAGTGCTGGAGGATTTGGTGTGGTGGGTGGTGAGGGCCCACTTCCTGGTTCATAGGTGACACCTTCTTGCTGTGTCCTCACACGATGAAAGGGGTGAGGGAGTTCTGTGGGGTCTCTTTATGAGAAAACTGATCCCATTCATGAGTGCCCCACTCTCATAACCTAAGCATATTCCAAAGACCCCACTGCCAGATACCATCACACTGGATGCTAGGATTTCAGTAAAGGACCTTGGGGGTTGGGGAGGGTGCGAACATTCAAACCATAGCAATTGCTCTCTTAGAACTGCTTTTGCGGCATCCCAGAAGTTTCGCTGTGTTGTGTTTCCATTTTTGTTTGTTTCAAGATATTGTTTGATTTCCCTGTTGATTTTTTCTTTGACCCATTGGTTGTTCAGAAGTGTCTTATTTAATTTCCACATACTTGTGAATTTTTCCATTTTCCTGTTACTGATTTGCTCGCTTCATATTGTTGTGGTCAGAATAGGTACTTGATATGATTTCAGTCTTAAATTTGTTGAGGCTTTTATTGTGATCCAACATATGATCTACCCTGGAGAACGTTCCACATGCACTTCAGAAAAATGTGTATTCTGCTTCTGTGGACGAAGAGTTCTAGTAGATATCTATTAAGTTCATCTGATATAATGTGTAATTCAAGGCCAATGTTTTCTTATTGATTTTCTGTCTAGATGATCTATCCATTGCTGAAAGTGGGGCATAGAATTTCATTAACATTATTGCATTTCTGTCTATTTCTGACTCCAGATTTGTTAATATTTCCTTAATATATTTAGGTGCTCTGATGTTGGGTACATCTGTATTTACAATTGTTATATCCTCTGGATAAATCCACCCTTTTGCCATTAGAAAATAAACTTTTTGTCTCTTGTTACAGTTTTTTTTGTCTTTTCTTAAAAATTAATTTATTTATTTATTTTTGGCTGCATTGGTTCTTGGTTGCTGTGCTCGGGCTTTCTCTAGTTGCAGCGAGCGGGGGCTACTCTTCGTGTGGTGTTCTTAAAAATTAATTTATTTATTTATTTTTGGCTGCATTGGTTCTTGGTTGCTGTGCTCGGGCTTTCTCTAGTTGCAGCGAGCGGGGGCTACTCTTCGTTGCGGTGCGCGGGCTTCTCATTGCAGTGGCTTCTCTTGTTGCGGACCACGGGCTCTAGGCGCACGGGCTCAGTAGTTGTGGCACACAGGATTAGTTGCTCTGCAGCATGTGGGATCTTCTCGGACCAGGGCTCGAACCCGTGTCCCCTGCATTGGCAGGCGGATTCTTAACCACTGCGCCACCAGAAAAATGCCTCTTGTTACAGTTTTTGACATAAAATCTATTTTCTCTGATATAAGTATATCTACCCCTACTCATTTGCAGGGAGTATCTTTTTCTTTCCCTTCATTTTCAGGGTATGTGTGTCCTTGAATCTGAAATGAGTCCCTGTAGGAAGCATCATAGAGTTGAGTCTTAAAAAAAAAAACCACTCAGACACTCTGTGTCTAGGGTTAGAGTGGCAGGGTTGACAGGTAAAATTCAGGATGCCAGTGGAGGCTGGG
>NC_041231.1:3561968-3588022 GCF_002837175.3 Physeter macrocephalus | reverse complement strand
CGGTGCATATACCCCTCTTTGAAATTCTAATAGCTTCTCTCCAGACAAGTATACGTATATGAACATCAACACACAATTTGGCATAGAATTTTAAAGACTCCACATCAGACCCGGTGTCCATCCATGGTCCGCAGGGTCCAGATTGAGAATTTCCTAGGAGCAGAGGCACCAAGGAAGAGGGATAGAAAGGCACTTCCCGTTCACGTTTGCTGTGGGCGTCCTATGGGACTTGGTGGGGGCATCACGTGGGTTTTCGCTCCTCTATCACCTGGAACCAAATAACAATGAGAACAAAGGAACATTTTTTTTCAGATTGTAAAATGCTAACTGATTTAACTGATCAAGGAAAATTGTGGGCTTGTAGAGAGGCTTACAAGTGAGAATACTCAGGACAGTGATTCGCTTGCAGTGAACATCCCATGCAGGAGAACAAGTGTCAGCCACCAGGATCGCCCCCAGCAAGACATGCCCTCTACTAAACTACTGGCCATTGTGAAAGCCAGCATTGGCACAGCGTAGTGGATGGACAGAAGGGTGCCCTTCTCTCCAAGCTACCTCCACAGCCAATTCTAACAACTCCCAGAAGGCTCTGTGAGGAACTGAGTAAGCAACTCTGAAATGATATGGAAGCATAAAGTTCCAGGGGTCACAGTGGAAGGAGAGTCAGCCTCCCGGATGTGGAGCCCGGGCCCTGAGAGGCAGGGCTGGGGCAGGATGGGGCAGGCGAGGAGGCCAGAGACAGCGGGCACGCGGCACCCGAGAGCCTTACAAATCCGGGACAGTAATGCTGGCAGGTCACACACGTGACATTTCTTATGTGTCGGGGATGCTCTAAGTGTCCTTTAGAAGTGCCTCACTGATGCTCTCAGCAAGTCCCCGAGACGGGTAGTGGCTCCAAGCCCCTCTACAGGTGATGGAATCACGGCCGTCCTAGGCAGGCACTCAGAACCACGAAGAGGCAGCCGGATGCTCTCGGGGCCCTGGCTCCTGGAGAGGCAGGTGGGGTCGCTGCCGGTGTCCACAACCAAGACAGTCAGTGAGGGGGGTACAGGCTTATGCTGGCAAACTGCAGACCAGAGAGAAGGTGAACTGGGTTTATACAAAGAAACGTGGCTGAATTTTCCCAATATAATATTCGGCAAGTGAAAGGAATGAAATAAAATCTGTAGCACAACATGCGTGTGAATCTAAAAGAAAAACATCAAAAGCCACACTGTGTGTTTCCAGGACAGACACACGGGCATGGGTATCTTTGAAGTGCCTCAGTGCGGGTTCTTTCTTGGGGAGGGAGGGAAAATCAGGAGGGGGTCCAGCCCCTCCTTAACAGGGAGACAGGATGGGAATAATGCAGACCAGTAAAGGAGAAACAATTTTCAAAAGCAATTTTGTGATACCAGCTTTCATGGCTAATCTCCTCGCTCCCTTGGAAGATACAAGAAGAATTCGATTGGGGAGGAAGAAGACTGTGCAGTTTACAGCTTTCCACTCAAGGCCTCTGTTGATGGTCTCTGCTGTGATCATCATTTGTAAATTACTCAATATTAATCCCCGTCTTACTGGGTTCCCACCAGGGCCTCTCCTATCACTCTTCTTTGATGTGAGTCAATCCCGATGGAATGGATCTTGTTATTGTTTTGTCAAGGGGCCCGGCGTGCTGTAGGTCTGGACTTCTGTTCTGTTTGGGACTGTTTGCCTATTTTCTTGTATTGAATGATGTTGTGTCCCCATGTACTGTTCTTGAGTCAGACTTTGTTTTCACCAGGTTTTTGAAGATATTGCTCCTGTATCTTTGGGTTTAGGATGTTTTTGAAGGAGTGCTGGAGTCGCTCATGTTTCCACAGCCCACCCCCCATGGCACAGGGACTGGGAACTGCTGTTGTTCAACATTAAAAAAACCTTTGGAATTCTATAGCGTAATCACCATATGTCTTTTTCATGAGCATTTTGTATCCATTTTCCCCTAGGGAACATGTTATACTCTTTGGGGCTAAACTTGCAGATTTTCCTTAAGGTCATAGAGATTCTTACATTTAACGAATACGTTTCAGCTCCCCTTACTGCGGCCTCTGCCACTTGTACTATGGCTGGGTCCTCACTGCCCCCCACCTCCACACATCTGTTTACCTCTCTCTGGTTATGTAGTAGCTTTGCCTTTTCACCTACACTGTGAACCTCTAAAGCCTTTTTTTTTTTTAATGTCAGCTATTCAGTTTCTAGCCATCTCTGTCCTGCTCCATGCTTTTCTGTTTCATTGATTCTGTCTATAATGATCTCTGATGGTCAAGTTTTGTCTAAGGTCTCCATGTCTCCCTTTTCAACCTTTTCTATAGTTTTATCATTTCATCTCTGAGTCCTATTCAAATGATTTTGCAATATTTTAATTTGGTGTATAATTCAACCATCTGTAGGAAATGACTTTTGTCTCCCGGCTTATGTTTGAAATTAGACCGATTTGTCTTTTCCTTCATTAGCCTCTGCATGTCTTTTGCTTTGAGGATTTAATCCATTTACATTTAAAGTAATTATTGATAGGTAGGGACTTACTCTTGTCACCTTGTTAATTGTTTTCTGGCTGTTTTGTAGTTTTGATTTTTTTCTCTTTCTCCCTTGCTGTCTTCCTTTGTGACTGGATGTTTTCCTGCCTTCTGAGAAAAGGCAGCAACTGACTCAGAGCCTGGCCTTGGGCTCTGACATTGAGCTCGTGGCCTGGATTGTTCCTGTTTGATGTCATCTTTGCGGCCTCTTCTCCTGCTTTAGAGGGGCCTGGACCCTCATCTTCCTTGTCCACAGGGAGTGCCTGGCCAGGGGCTATTTCTGGCCTTGAGGTTTCTCGTTTGTGTAAGACTCTATGGGAGATTTGGAATATTGACTGAAATAATGGATTAAGGTGCTTACCCCAGAATTTTGCCACGTGGTCCACGTAGGAAGGCTGCTGCTGTGATAACAAAGATATTGGTTCTAGCCCTTTCAGACGTCTCTACTCAGCCCATCCCCTGGGTGGCAGGGTTGAGAGGGAAATTCAGGATGCCAGTGGAGGCTGGGTTTCCCATAGACAAATGCTTTTTAAGAACAAAGATGTCCCACATGTAACATCCGTGTAAATACCGCATCTGTGCTCAGGCAGGGACAGACGCCGTGCTATTCTTCCTGCTGCCACACGATGTCGCCCCAGGACCTCCCAAGAGCTGGACCACAGGATGGGAGGCAGCTCTTCCTCCTTGAAGGAGTTACACAGAAAATTTTGTATCCAGGTGCAGGAAACAATGTATTGACCTGTCCAGCGGACCCCTATAAGGTCCCCTGGGTGGGCTCCCTCCCCAGGGTAGGGGAGGACTTTTACTACTTGGGGGGCGTTCTTTAGAGTAGACCTTCCTTCGCTTCGGTCCTTTGATTACTGCTTGGTTCACTGAGTCCTGCAGAGTGGGTCTCAGGCCTGAGCGGGTGAGGAGGGGGCTCCTAGGACGTCAGGCTGAGCCATCAACACAGCAGGGGCCTCTGCCCGGACAGTCACCATCGATAACCAGCTTCAGAGCTGCACCCAGGAAGACATGCATTCCTCTACTGTACAAATGCTCCGACATAGCTACACATTGCATGTTAGTTACTTTTCACCTTTGTGAAGCTGAAACGTGTTTTAAGATTCTTTTCCTGTTCCACGTCGGGGACCACGCCTGTAGACCCTTTCCTAAGTACTTTCGGTGCATATACCCCTCTTTGAAATTCTAATAGCTTCTCTCCAGACAAGTATACGTATATGAACATCAACACACAATTTGGCATAGAATTTTAAAGACTCCACATCAGACCCGGTGTCCATCCATGGTCCGCAGGGTCCAGATTGAGAATTTCCTAGGAGCAGAGGCACCAAGGAAGAGGGATAGAAAGGCACTTCCCGTTCACGTTTGCTGTGGGCGTCCTATGGGACTTGGTGGGGGCATCACGTGGGTTTTCGCTCCTCTATCACCTGGAACCAAATAACAATGAGAACAAAGGAACATTTTTTTTCAGATCGTAAAATGCTAAGTGATTTAACTGATCAAGGAAAATTGTGGGCTTGTAGAGAGGCTTACAAGTGAGAATACTCAGGACAGTGATTCGCTTGCAGTGAACATCCCATGCAGGAGAACAAGTGTCAGCCACCAGGATCGCCCCCAGCAAGACATGCCCTCTACTAAACTACTGGCCATTGTGAAAGCCAGCATTGGCACAGCGTAGTGGATGGACAGAAGGGTGCCCTTCTCTCCAAGCTACCTCCACAGCCAATTCTAACAACTCCCAGAAGGCTCTGTGAGGAACTGAGTAAGCAACTCTGAAATGATATGGAAGCATAAAGTTCCAGGGGTCACAGTGGAAGGAGAGTCAGCCTCCCGGATGTGGAGCCCGGGCCCTGAGAGGCAGGGCTGGGGCAGGATGGGGCAGGCGAGGAGGCCAGAGACAGCGGGCACGCGGCACCCGAGAGCCTTACAAATCCGGGACAGTAATGCTGGCAGGTCACACACGTGACATTTCTTATGTGTCGGGGATGCTCTAAGTGTCCTTTAGAAGTGCCTCACTGATGCTCTCAGCAAGTCCCCGAGACGGGTAGTGGCTCCAAGCCCCTCTACAGGTGATGGAATCACGGCCGTCCTAGGCAGGCACTCAGAACCACGAAGAGGCAGCCGGATGCTCTCGGGGCCCTGGCTCCTGGAGAGGCAGGTGGGGTCGCTGCCGGTGTCCACAACCAAGACAGTCAGTGAGGGGGGTACAGGCTTATGCTGGCAAACTGCAGACCAGAGAGAAGGTGAACTGGGTTTATACAAAGAAACGTGGCTGAATTTTCCCAATATAATATTCGGCAAGTGAAAGGAATGAAATAAAATCTGTAGCACAACATGCGTGCATAGACAAATGCTTTCTAAGAACAAAGATGTCCCACATGTAACATCGGTGTAAATACCGCATCTGTGCTCAGGCAGGGACAGACGCCTTGCTATTCTTCCTGCTGCCACACGATGTCGCCCCAGGACCTCCCAAGAGCTGGACCACAGGATGGGAGGCAGCTCTTCCTCCTTGAAGGAGTTACACAGAAAATTTTGTATCCAGGTGCAGGAAACAATGTATTGACCTGTCCAGCGGACCCCTATAAGGTCCCCTGGGTGGGCTCCCTCCCCAGGGTAGGGGAGGACTTTTACTACTTGGGGGGCGTTCTTTAGAGTAGACCTTCCTTCGCTTCGGTCCTTTGATTACTGCTTGGTTCACTGAGTCCTGCAGAGTGGGTCTCAGGCCTGAGCGGGTGAGGAGGGGGCTCCTAGGACGTCAGGCTGAGCCATCAACACAGCAGGGGCCTCTGCCCGGACAGTCACCATCGATAACCAGCTTCAGAGCTGCACCCAGGAAGACATGCATTCCTCTACTGTACAAATGCTCCGACATAGCTACACATTGCATGTTAGTTACTTTTCACCTTTGTGAAGCTGAAACGTGTTTTAAGATTCTTTTCCTGTTCCACGTCGGGGACCACGCCTGTAGACCCTTTCCTAAGTACTTTCGGTGCATATACCCCTCTATGAAATTCTAATAGCTTCTCTCCAGACAAGTGTTCATATCTGCACATAAGCTCACATTTTTGCATAGAAGTGTATTTTATTTTATTTTTAAAAATATTTATTTTATTTATTTATTCATTTTATGTATTTATTTGTTTGGCTGCATCGGGTCTTAGTTGCAGCATGTGGGATCTCTAGCTGTGGCGTGCGGGCTCCGGAGTGCATGGGCTCTGTAGTTTGCGGCACGCTGGTTCTCTGTTTGAGGCACGCCACCTCAGTAGTTGTGATGTGCGGGCTTAGTTGCCCCGTGGCAGGTGGGATCTTAGTTCCCCATACAGGGATGGAACCCACGTCCCCTGCATTGGAAAGAAGATTCTTTACCACTGGAGCGCCAGGGAAGTCCCTGCATAGAAGTTTAAAGACTCCACATCAGACCCGATATCCATCCATGGTCCGCAGGGTCCAGAATGAGAATTTCCTAGGAGCAGAGGCACCAAGGAAGAGGGACAGAAGGGCACTTCCCATTCACGTTTGCTGTGGGCGTCCCATGGGACTTGGTGGGGGCATCACGTGGGTTTTCACTCCTCTGTCACCTGGAACCAAATACAATGAGAGCAAAGGTGCAGGGGCAAAATTATTTTTTAAGATGGTAAAATACTAACTGATTTAGCTGAGCAAGGAAAATTGTGGGCTTGTAGAGAGGCTTACAAGTGAGAATACTCAGGACAGTGATTCGCTTGCAGTGAACATCCCATGCAGGAGAACAAGTGTCAGCCACCAGGATCGCCCCCAGCAAGACATGCCCTCTACTAAACTACTGGCCATTGTGAAAGCCAGCATTGGCACAGCGTAGTGGATGGACAGAAGGGTGCCCTTCTCTCCAAGCTACCTCCACAGCCAATTCTAACAACTCCCAGAAGGCTCTGTGAGGAACTGAGTAAGCAACTCTGAAATGATATGGAAGCATAAAGTTCCAGGGGTCACAGTGGAAGGAGAGTCAGCCTCCCGGATGTGGAGCCCGGGCCCTGAGAGGCAGGGCTGGGGCAGGATGGGGCAGGCGAGGAGGCCAGAGACAGCGGGCACGCGGCACCCGAGAGCCTTACAAATCCGGGACAGTAATGCTGGCAGGTCACACACGTGACATTTCTTATGTGTCGGGGATGCTCTAAGTGTCCTTTAGAAGTGCCTCACTGATGCTCTCAGCAAGTCCCCGAGACGGGTAGTGGCTCCAAGCCCCTCTACAGGTGATGGAATCACGGCCGTCCTAGGCAGGCACTCAGAACCACGAAGAGGCAGCCGGATGCTCTCGGGGCCCTGGCTTCTGGAGAGGCAGGTGGGGTCGCTGCCGGTGTCCACAACCAAGACAGTCAGTGAGGGGGGCACAGGCTTATGGTGGCAAACTGCAGACCAGAGAGAAGGTGAACTGGGTTTATACAAAGAAACGTGGCTGAATTTTCCCAATATAATATTCGGCAAGTGAAAGGAATGAAATAAAATCTGTAGCACAACATGCGTGTGAATCTAAAAGAAAAACATCAAAAGCCACACTGTGTGTTTCCAGGACAGACACACGGGCATGGGTATCTTTGAAGTGCCTCAGTGCGGGTTCTTTCTTGGGGAGGGAGGGAAAATCAGGAGGGGGTCCAGCCCCTCCTTAACAGGGAGACAGGATGGGAATAATGCAGACCAGTAAAGGAGAAACAATTTTCAAAAGCAATTTTGTGATACCAGCTTTCATGGCTAATCTCCTCGCTCCCTTGGAAGATACAAGAAGAATTCGATTGGGGAGGAAGAAGACTGTGCAGTTTACAGCTTTCCACTCAAGGCCTCTGTTGATGGTCTCTGCTGTGATCATCATTTGTAAATTACTCAATATTAATCCCCGTCTTACTGGGTTCCCACCAGGGCCTCTCCTATCACTCTTCTTTGATGTGAGTCAATCCTGATGGGAGGGATCTTGTTATCGTTTTGTCAAGGGGCCCGGCGTGCTGTAGGTCTGGACTTCTGTTCTGTTTGGGACTGTTTGTCTATTTTCTTGTATTGAATGATGTTGTGTCCCCATGTACTGTTCTTGGGTCAGACTTTGTTTTCACCAGGTTTTTGAAGATATTGCTCATGTATCTTTGGGTTTAGGATGTTTTCAAAGGAGGTCTGAAGTTGGCCAGATGTCCACACCCTCCCTAACCCATGGCATGGGGACCAGGGAATTGTTGTTTTTCAACATTTTTTGAAACCTAGGAAGTCTGCAACGTAGTCATTGTACATTGTAGTCTTGAGTGTTTTGTATCCATTTTCCCCTGGAACATGTTATACTCTTTGGGTCTAAACTTGCAGATTTTCCTTCAGGTCATGGAGAGTTTCTTACATTTAAAGAGTACATTTCATGCTGGAGAGGGTATGGAAAAAAGGGAACCCTCTTGCACTGTTGGTGGGAATGTACATTGATACAGCCACTATGGAGAACAGTATGGAGTTTTCCTTAAGAAACTAATAATAGAACTACCATATGACCCAGCAATCCCGCTACTGGGCATATACCCTGAGAAAACCATAATTCAAAAAGAGTCATGTACCACAATGCTCATGGCAGCTCTGTTTACAATAGCCAGGACATGGAAGCAATCTAAGTGTCCATTGACAGATGAATGGATATAGAAGATACATACTGACACATTGACACATATATACAATGGAATATTACTCAGTCGTAAAAAGAAACGAAATTGAGTTATTTGTAGTGAGGTGGATGGACCTGGAGTCTGTCATACAGAGTGAAGGAAGTCAGAAAGAGAAAAGTAAATACCATATGCTAACACATATATACGGAATCTAAAAAAAAAAAAAGTCATGAAGAACCTAGGGGCAGGATGGGAATAAAGACGCAGACATAGAGAATGGACTTGAGGACACAGGGAGGGGGAAGGGTAAGCTGGGACGAAGTGAGAGAGTGGCATGGACATATATAAACATATGTATACGTATAACTGATTCACTTTGTTATAAAGCAGAAACTAACCCACCATTGTAAAGCAATTATACTCCAATAAAGATGTTAAAAAAAAAGAAAGAATACATTTCAGTTCCTCTCACTGAGGTCTTTACCACTTGTACTAAGGCTGGGTCTTCTCTGCGCCCCGTGCCCCCATCTGTTAACCTCTCTCTGGTGATGTAGTATCTTTGCGTTTTCACCTACACTGTGAACCTCTCAAGTCTTTTTTTTTTTTTCAATGTTGACTATTCAATTTCTAGTCACATCTCTGTTGTGCTCTGTGCTTTTCTCTTTCACTGATTTTATCTATAATGATCTCTGATGGTCAGTTTTTGTCTATGGGTCTCTATGTCTCCCTTTTGAAACTTTTCTATAGTTTTATCATTTCTTCTACGAGTCCTATTCAAATGATTCTGCCAGATTTTGATTTGCTGTGTAACTCAACCATTTATAGGAAATGCACTTTTGTTTCCCAGATTATGTTTTTTATTTTTGTTTGTTTTCCTCTGTGTTGGGTCTTCATCGCTGCGCATGGGCTTTTTCTAGTGGCAGCGAGCAGGGGCTAGCTACTCTTAGTTGTGGTGTGCGGGCTTCTCATTGCGGTGGCTTCTCTCGTTGCAAAGCACGAGAGGCTGTAGGTGCACGGGCTCAGTAGTTGTGGCCCAGGGGCTTAGTTGCTCCGTGGCATGTGGGATCTTCCCAGACCAGGGCTTGAACCTGTGTCCCCTGCATTGGCGGGCAGGTTCTTAACCACTGCGCCACCAGGGAAGTCTCCCCGGATAATGTTTTAATTTAGATTTATTTATTTGTCTTTTCCTTCCTTTCCTTCCCTCCCTCCCTTCTCTCCTTCCCTCTCCTTTTTTCTACATTTTTTGGGCATAATTATCAGGACATCTCTTTACCTTTCTCAGGTTTGGGCAGCCCTGTGTACACCCTCTACTTATGTTGAAACAAAATGAGAAATCTCTAGTTTCCTCTCCCCAGTGTCTGCAGGCAAGGCTGCAAGCTCACACTGGATGGTTGGTCGCCCACTGTCCTGTCCATCTAGGGTGGCCCTGGGGTACGGCTTGGGGAGGGGAGCTTTGTGAGCTCCCAGGCCTGCTTCCACCTCCTAGTTCTTAGGACTTGGTCCCACCTGGTGGGAAGGTGTAAACTGTCGTCCTGGGGCTGCCCAGGCTTCAGATGCAGGGAGTTTTGCTGGGGGCACATGCCGGGCCCACATACGGGTCCTCTGAATTTCTGCCACCATCCGCCTCTCCACCCCCATTAGGAACGCGAATTCACTGAAGTGACACCCCGCCTCACTTCCCCCCAACAGTACCCGGCTTTTACTTCTCAGATCCTCAGTCCCACGCCATCTAAGTGTGCTGGCCAGTCAAGAAAAAGTGAAAATGGCTTTTAAAAGCATCATAAACTAAACGACCACATAAACAGCTACTCTTCGTTGCGGTGTGCGGGCTTCTCATTGCAGTGGCTTCTCTTGTTGCGGAGCACGGGCTCTAGGTGCGCAGGCTTCAGTAGTTGTGGCACGTGGGCTCAGTAGCTGTGGCGCACGGGCTTAGTTGCTTCGCGGCATGTGGGATCTCCCCTGACCAGGGCTCGAACCCCTGTCCCCTGCATTGGCAGGTGGATTCTTAACCACTGTGCCACCAGGGAAGTCCCAGAAATAACTTTTTAAAGCAACGAAGAGAATTCAAAGACAATAAAATGTACAGTACAGAAAGAAAATCACCCTCACTAAAAAGAAATTAAAGCAATAAGTGAGATGCCCCTTTCCATCTGTGAAATTCACGGAGATTTTAAAAATAAATGGTAAAACTGTCGTGAGGCTGTCTATATAGTAGCCAAGAATTATGAGCAATCTGATGTCCTGGAGAGGCCGAAAGGCAGCATTAACAAGTGCTCTCAGGTGTGTTAAGATGGGGTATGAATATAAAGCATCCTTCTCAATTAAGCTTCTTTAATGACATGGATAAAAAGTCAGTAAAAAAGAACTATGTTTACATGGAGATCACAGTTGAAAAGGAAATGTAGCTGTAGAGATGGCCAGATAAGATGGGGAGACATTGATCAAAATGTTACCATTGGGTGCTGGGATTACTGGTTGTGTTAACATCTTTCTTATATTTCCCGAGTTTCTTTTTTTGCGCAATCATATCCCGTATTTTAAGAGTCAGAAGTAATATAAAAATGTGTTGTTATACGTATAACTGATTCACTTTGCTGTACACCTGAAACTAACACAACACTGTTAAGTCATCTATACTCCAGTTAAAAACTAGAAAAAGAAAGAAAGGAAGAAATGTGCTGTTACTCATATTTCAGAGGCTGTGGCCCATTCAAGGGAAGGTGTCTTGGTTGGGGCTGGTGATCCTGCAGAAAAACCATCCTCTCACCTGTCACCTGAGGAGCAGGGGATCAGGGTAATTATAAGGTCCAGATGCAACAGGGAACTGGCAAAATTTAGAAAACTGAGAAAATAAGTGCTGGGTTGGGTCAGCGGAAACCTGAAGTCCAGCAAACAGATAAGCACGTCCCAGGAAGCATTGTAAACAGTCGTCATGGCATGACCTGGCTCCAGCTGCTGTGTCCTCATCTGCCGCCGGTGCTAGATCTGAGGCTCTGGCCGAGGACCTCAGGTGGCCTGTGCCGAGGCCCGGCCCGCCGTCCCAGCCTCCTTCCCTCCCCCTCCCCATGATTTCACTCAGGGACTTGGTCGCCTCTGTGCCCGAGCTTCTGAGACACGTCATCAGGATGGGGAGGACCCGGAACCCCTTCTCACCCACTGGGCCCTCCTTCCAGCTCTTTGCTCACATCTTCCCCAGACCTTCCTGCTCTGCCCCCACCTCATTTACAACCCAAACTGGCCCACAGAGGCCCCTGGAGCCACTCAGACCCTGAGAGCTGCCCCTTCGCAGGGTGCCTCAGGGTCTCTGTGTGTCAAGACCTCGTTCTGGGTTCCCCATCACACAGATGTGAAGACCTGGCGACAGCAGGGCAGTCACAGAATTGCAGCCTCTCCCACGTAACAGAAACGGGCCCAGCTTGCTGAGTGAAAGTACTGAATGAAAGCAAATCCAGCATCGCATTTACACAGTGACACGTCCTGGCAATAAAGGATGTGTATCAAGAGTGTAAATGTGCTTAATATTGATAAATTTATGAAGATACCTCACTGCATGGATAGAAGGGGAAAAACCCGTCAACTATGTCCACACTCCTGAAAAGGTGTTGATCAGAGTCACCAATACTTGATACGTAACAATGAAACAGCAATGGGGTAATTCCTTAACATGATATAAACCCTTGTGCGCATACAATTCATGTGTTTCTGTGAACACGCACATCCCCGTGTCTAGAATCGACTCAGCGTCGTCCCTGGAGGGAGGAAGTCTGTGTGGACAAGCACAGCTTATACCAAGGAGGTCAGGGCTCTGCCTTCAGAGCCTGGGCACCGGGTAGGGCTGAGCTGGGGAAGGGGGTGTCCTGCCCGGGCTGGTGGGTCTCCGTCCGACCCCCAGTGTTTCTCCTGGCCCCGGACCCCCTGCCTCCTCGTGAGCCCTCACTCGGGCCCCAGGAGGGCTTCTTGAATCTAACAGATCCACAGCTGCCCCTTCTTGAGTCTCCTTCCTGGACTGAGAGATAGCAGTAAGTTCTGGGAAGAAAGAAGGAATGTAAATAGTTGTCTTGTAGATCGCGTGTGTGTCTCTGGGCTTGTGAAAAAAGCAGGACTTTCTGTTCCCTCGATTTGAAAAGCACTAGATACAGATTCTCTGGTGTTCACACTTTTTTAATAGACGTAAGAGACACTTATGAGAATGTAAAGGAGGGCCTGCGACTAAACGCACCTTAGGGTCATCGTTTGTTCAAAGCCGTGATGAGAGTGTGCGTTCCACCTGTGTTCTCTGTTCTCTTCCCCGACTTGGAGCATCACAGCCAAGGCCCGGGTGTGAGCCCCACGCCCTGCACAGCCGTCAGCAGCGTGAACCACCTGCGTGCCTCATTTCTCTTTCTTCTCATGTAAGTGCCCACGTTTAGCGTCACCAGGGCCCAGGTAAGCCAGCACCCCTGCCCTCTTGCTGGGCCTGTCAGGTGGCAGATGAGCCGTGTTTCTGCCATTCCACTGCCTCCTCTCCTCCTCAGGTTGGAGCCCGAAAACAGGGAGGGTGGTGGTGGGGTCAGAAGTCGTGATGATCACCTTTATTTTCTCGCCAGGCCAACCATGCATTGGGAAAAAAAAGAGTTGTAGTGTAATCAAGAAAAAAGAAACACAAAGTTCCAACACAGGGAAAGAAAAGGGAGACATCGTTTCAGACCCCAAAAACATCAGAAAGATTATAAAAGGATTTGACAATGTCTATAAATGGATAAACTCCTTGAAATCTAAATTTATACAGAGTCAGTGAAGAAGAGATAGAAAATCTGAATCATTCTATGTCTGCTAAGTAAATTGAATCCATTACTAAAGCCTTCCCACAAGGAAAACCCCAGACCCAGATGGCTTCATCAGTGAATTCCAAAAACAAAAATGAAGAGTACTAATTTTACATACATTTTTCTGGAGATAAACAAAGTGGAAGATTTTTGAACTTTTTATGAGGTGAGCATAACTATGGTCCCCCAAACCTTCAAGGCCATTACAAGAAAGAAAAATGTAAAACCAATCTCTGTCATGAACATAGACGCAAAACTATTTAACAAAATACATGTTAATTAAATGTAACAACATTTTAAGAGATAATATATTATGATCAAGTGGAATTGATTCCAGGTTTGCAAGGGTGGTTTAACATTCAAAAGCAATCAATATAATTCATTACAAAACAGAAAAAAGAGGAAGATGCATTTGATCATCTCTTTTGATGCAGAAAAATATTTGACAAGATTCCACAGCAATTCCTAACAACAGGGTTTCTCAATCTCAGGCTGCTGGCATCTGGGGTAGTGAATTCTTTGTTGTGGGGACTGTCCTGTGCATTGGATGATATTTAGAAGCATCCTTGTCTTCTACCCATGAGAGGCCGCAGCACCACACACCTTAAGTCATGACAACCGCAAATGTCTCCAGATTTTGCCAAATGTCCTCAGAGGGCAAAACTGCTCCCAGTTGAGGACCACAGCATAATAAAAATTTTAGCAAACTGTGACTAGAAGTAAACATTCCTATCTGATTTTTTAAATCTATAAAACTTACAGCAAACACTAAACTAAATTCTAACGAGTATATGCTACTGGATAAAGAAATAAAAGTACGAAACAAACATAAATTCTGAAATACTAAACATTGTACCCTAAAATCATGAACAAAACCTGGTTACACCTGATCTCTAGGTCAATTAAACACTGACTTGGAGAACCCAGTCAGTTCAATAAGGCAAGAAAAAGAAATAACCAATAACAATAAATATTGGAAAGGAGAAAATAAAATTGCTGTAATTCATGAATAACATGATTTTTGAATGTATGAGGTTCAAAGAAATCTATTATAATCAATCAGTTAATATAGTAAGATAGATGGATACAAGATCAATATAAAAAGTAATCGTGGGCTTCCCTGGTGGCTCAGTGGTTGAGAATCTGCCTGCCAATGCAAGGGACACGGGTTCGAGCCCTGGTCTGGGAAGATCCCACATGCCGCGGAGCAACTGGGCCCGTGAGCCACAGCTACTGAGCCTGCCTGTCTGGAGCCTGTGCTCCGCAACAAGAGAGGCCGTGACACTGAGAGGCCCGCGCACCACGATGAGGAGTGGCCCCCGCTCGCCGCAACTGGAGAAAGCCCTCGCACAGAAGCGAAGACCAACACAGCCAAACATAAATAAATAAATTAATTTAAAAAAAAAGTAATCGTGTTTTGCTAACAAGCTACAATAACATAAAAGATGAAATTTAGAATATATCATTAACAAGGGAATTTAAGAAAATAATGACCTAGGTATAAAACGAAAGAAAGAACTAATGAAAATTGCGACATATTTTTGAGGGAAGTTAAAGAAGATGTAGGTAAATAAAGCCAAATATTATGTTTGTAGATTTGAAAAGCCAACATTATAAAGATGTCAATTCTTCCAAGGTTTATATGTAGAATCAACGTGATCCATATCAAAATCCCAGAAGGCTCACTTTATTTAAATTGATAAGCTGACTGTAAAATGTATATGGAGGAACTTCCCTAGTGGTCCAGTGGTTAAGACTTCACCTTCCAATGCAGGGGGTGTGGGATCGATCCCTGGTCAGGGAGCTAAGATCCCACATGCCTCGCAGCCAGAAAACCAAAAACATGGAACAGAAGCAGTGTTGTAACAAATTCAATAAAGACTTTTAAAAAAAATGGTCCACATCCAAAAAAAAAAATCTTTAAAAGATAAAAATAAAATAAAATGTAGGGACTTCCCTGGTGGCGCAGTGGTTGCGCGTCCGCCTGCCGATGCAGAGGAACCGGGTTCGCGCCCCGGTCTGGGAGGATCCCACATGCCGCGGAGCGGCTGGGCCCGTGAGCCATGGCCGCTGGGCCTGTGCGTCCGGAGCCTGTGCTCCGCAGCGGGAAAGGCCACAGCAGAGGGAGGCCCGCGTAACACACACAAAAAAAAATAAAAAAAATAAAAAATAAAAAAAAAAATAAAATAAAATGTATATGGAGATTCAAAGGACCAAGAGGAGCCCAGGCAGTCTTGAGGATCAAAGCTGGAGGATTTACTTACCAGACATCAAAAGCTAGTGTGAAGGTAGAATTTAAGAGAAACGGATTGAAGAAAGACGGGGGAGGGTGGAGGGGGTGGAGGTGGGGTGAACGATGGAGCAGCACACAGCCCCGTCCACAGGAGCATCTGTGCTGTTGGTCTTATTCTACACCTGTGCTCTGCCTGACATGGTGCACCCTAGCTCACCATTGGCTGTTGAGCCTTTGAATAGTAACCAAAGAGGCTGAAGAACCGAATTTTAAATTTTGTTTATTTATAATTATTAATAATTTTAAATAGCCACATGTGGCTAATGGCCACTGCACTGCACAGCACGCTTAAGAAGAGTCCAGAAATGGTCCCACATCTTATACGATAACCTTATTTATAACCAAGGTGATTATAACCAAGGTTGCTTTAGTGCAACATGGAAAGGGTCATTTTTTCGATAAATGGTTTGAGATAAATAGACTATCCATATAAAGAAAAAAAAAGGAGCTTGCCTCTTACCTCACACCATACACAAAAGTCAATTTCAGATACATTGCATTTCTAAATGTGAAAGGTTAAAAATAATAACACTTTTAGGGCTTCCCTGGTGGCGCAGTGGTTGAGAGTCCGCCTGCCGATGCAGGGGACGCGGGTTCGTGCCCTGGTCTGGGAAGATCCCACATGCCGCGGAGCGGCTGGGCCCGTGAGCCATGGCCGCTGAGCCTGCGCGTCCGGAGCCTGTGCTCTGCAACGGGAGAGGCCACAACAGTGAGAGGCCCGTGTACCACAAAAAGAAAAAAATAAAATAAAATAACACTTTTATAGGAAACCTAGGAGGACAACTTTTTGATGATCCATGTTCTCTTAAAGGGTAAAAATATAATAGTTTGGGATATCTAAAATTTAAGAAATCTGTCATTAAAAAGAAACCGTTAAGAAAATGAAAAAGCAACCAGAAGGGCTGGAGAAGATGTTGAAAAGGCACATATTTGTCAAAGAACTAGTAGCAGGCTACTATGAATAATTTAAATATAATAATAATAACCTCTGTGAATAATTTTTAAAAGACAAATAATCCAGTGGAAAAATGCACAGAAGATTTTAACAGACACCTCACAAAAGGGACAGCCAAATGGCCTAATAAGCATAGTGAAAGCTGCTCAGATTCTCAGTCAGCAGAAAAATACAAAATTATAGTCACAATATGATACCACTATACACGTGTAAGAACAGCTAAAACGAAAATGACAAAATACTAAATGATGGCCAGGCTGTGAGGTCAGCTGGAACTTTCACACGCTGTTGAAGAAGCAAAACTTGGCTCAATCATTTTCAAAAACTATTTCCTCACGACCCAGCAAATCCCCCTGATTATTTTACACCCAACAGAAGTGAATGGTGATGTTAACCAAAAAGTCAGATGCAAAAATCTTCAAAGGCACTTTATCCCAAACAGCCCAGAACTGGAAACATTTCAAATGTCCATAAACTACAGAGCAGATAAGTAAATTGTGTATTTGTCCAGTGGAACCCTTGGTGACAAGGAAAAGATGAACTGCCACATGTGACAACACAGACCTAAATGTTGAGTGGGTCAGCCTCCAAAGAGTACATCCTTATAAGTCCATCTCTACTCATGCTTGCCCAAAGAAAGGTGCCACTCACCTCTGGTGACACAGGCCAGGATGGTGTTTAGGTCTGAAGGCTTTCTTCTATGGGAGGAGACACGTGGGGGCCTTTTAATCACACTAGCAATTTCAGCAGAAAGATTGAAATTATAAGAAAGAATAAAATTGAAATGCTAGAAATTGAAAACACAGTAATAGAACTTTATGCCTCCAAAAGGGCTCATCGGGAGACTTGACAGAGCTGAGGAAAGAATCTGAACTTAAAGATAGGGCCAGAGAAATACATAAACTGGAATGCAAAGAGAAAAAAGAGTGAAAAGAAATTAACAGAGCATCCAAAAGCTGTGTGACAAAGGAAAAGTGTCAGAAATGGGAAAAAAAAGGAAGGCAAAATGTATTTTCCTCATTTTTCATTGTTCTACTAGATCACGGACTGTTGAAAACAGTAATGATCACAATGAGTTGGATGCTTGCAGCGCGTGTGGATGTGGGGTGTTGATCACCATGGCAACAGACACAGGAGGGAGGAATTGGGAAAATGAGGTCTTACCCCGTACAGGCAGCAGTGTGATTCTATTTGGTGTGGACTCACATTATTAGAGGTGTGCATTTTTATATACGTGGAACCTGGAAAAAATGGTACAGATGAACCGGTTTGCAGGGCAGAAACAGAGACACGGATGTAGAGAACAAACGTATGGACACCAAGGGGGGAAAGTGCTGGGGGTGGTGGTGGTGTGATGCATTGGGAGATTGGGATTGACATGTAGACACTAATATGTATAAAATCGTTAACTAATAAGAACCTGCCGTATAAAAAAATAAATAAAATAAAATTCAAAAGGAAAATGAAGTGTGCATTTTTAAGTAAAACTATAAGTGTTCTCTGTCTCTCAGTGGCTTTTCCCCCAGTGCCCTTCTGTTACCGAGTCCAAGCTCGTACCACTGACCGCACGGCAGGCCAGTGAGTTGAGAGACAGGGTCTTGGGGAAGGAATAGTGACTTTATTCGGAAGCCAGCAGACCGAGAAGATGGCGGACTAATGTCCTAAAGAACCATCTTAATTCGGGGTAGAATCCGGGCTTCTTTTGTGCGAAGGGAAAAGGGGAAGCAGGAATATTTGAGATTAGAGGGTGAAGGCAGATTGCAGACTTCTTGGAGCCACCTGGCCTTCAAGGAAGCATAGCATTTCTTTGTTCTTCTGCTTGCTCACACAGGCTGGATCACAAGGCTCCTGCAAATCTTCAAGTCCTTAGCAGTTATTTTTACTTTACACTCTTATCTCTGCTTATTTGCAAGGTTTCCAGGCTGAAAGCAAACTTATCTACAACAAGTAATAGCCATAAGTAACCCAGGACCGTGGGATGGGAACGTTCTTCAGGGAACTTAATGGGCTATTTGGGAACAAACATTTCTCTACTGTTTAACTCTTGGCGTTCCGGAGGCGAAAGTGATGGACTCCGTGGGCCGAAGAATGGGGTGTGGGGGACATGATTTCAACGTGCTGTTAGCTCTGCCCTTCCTCTGTCACGAGTCCCCTTAAAAGTTTGCATTTCATAGAATCCACGGGGAGTTTTAAATATTACATATCTACTCATCACATCAAAATGACGCTCTGTAAACTCGGAGCTGACATTAAAATATTAAAATCGGATTGATGTGATGTGGAGGAAAATGGACAATTAGTCAAGCCATAGTTCGAGACAGTGGGCATTTCTCATTAATCACAAAGACTATTGATTTTGCAGCAATATTTCAGTGTTGGCAAATGAGAGCCTGCAATAGTGGTGTGTATTTGTGTGTGTGTAAAGAATGGAAATTCAGTGAGTGTGTTAATGGTGATATCTCTCTTGTACAGAAGAATCATCATTTCATATAATTTTCTTTAAGGTAGGGGATGGGTTTCAAGCTGTGTTTTTCTTAATGTTTCTTCTTACCCATTTCCCACCATGAGACCAGAGCAGGGATTTGGAAAGGCAACCAGTTCATCCTCCTTCTGAACCCCCCCAGCAGCCCCCCCAGTGGCCTCGGATCTGCCCAGAGGCTGTAAAGCCCCGAGGAATGTTCCCAGCAGACGCATTTCAGCGGCCATCAGCACTGATCTGTAAAGGCCCAAATACCTTTCGATAAACTGACTTTGGGAACTTCGTATCTTCAAACATTTCTGTCTTTGGTGAAAATATTTCAAATCCAGCTCATCTTAAGAACTAATCTCTCCCACAGCTGCTGCTTGAAGATAAGGCCGGCTGTCCAGAGAGGCGCTGTCTGCGGGCCGTGGAAGAAAGCATTCCCTGGGAACGCAGCGGGGGTGGCTGCGTGCGCAGCCTGGCTGGACAGTGTGCCCTTGGTCTCAGAGAAACAGTCACGTCCGCAGTGGGAGACACAGTTCTGCTAGGAGTGGGTGACGTTTGGGAATCTTTCATTTTTGAGTGTAAAAGCATCGCAGATGATCCTCTTTTAGCTTGAGATTCTGGCTGCCTTTACAACGATAGAAAAATACACATCACTTGAGTTTTCCAATCCCATGTAACGCAGAAACATGGAAAATGAGGGTAAACCCACACCTCATTCAATAACTCAGAGTTCCGGTGATGATTGGGGCCTGAGTCCTTCTGCAATTGTGCTGTGATTATGGGATGTCTGACCGCCCTCAGCAGCCTTCCAGCCTGACCTCACAGGCCTGGTGCAAACAGCCGCCGGCGACTGCAGGGACCAGCGCTCAGGCACCCCCGCGCCCTCTGGCGGATGAGACGCCCACGGTGGCGGCTCCTCGTGGACCAAGAACCGGACGGAAGAAGGTTCCTTTTGGGGGGAAACGGCAGCTGCCTCCGTTTAGGGCTGCAGCCAGAGGACCTGGGCAGGTGTGGGATGTGATTTCCCGTGTACCAGACGATACCCATGGTTTACAGTTGTGACCAAACCCACCAGGGCCATGTTTGCTGTCCCCAGAAATGTGTGGCCGGCTGTGGGGCTAGCCCCGAGCTGCTCCCCTCACTCCAGGGAGGAACACTTATCCCACACTTTCTGTCTCATCATCTGTGACCTCGCCCACCTCCCGCCATCCGCAGACCCAGGCGGGAGACGGGGTGACAACGCGTCTCTCCCCGGGCTGGACCCCCCTCGCCTCAGCTGCTCATGGCAGTCGTGCCCTTAGGAACTAGGGTCTGGGGCTAAGGCTCGTTCCGCCTTCAGATTCCCGGGGACAGTGGAGGAGGTATCAAGCCAGAGAGCCAAGAAGAAGGCATTGCACGTGATACCTTTCAGTAATAATAGGTACAAGACCTCAAGACTGTCTTAACATTTAAATGATGAGCAGAATCCCAGGTGGTGACAGAAAGACAGGCAATACAATCGGCGTGAAGCTCTTTTCTAATAAGACGCACCGGTTTCGAGATGAGTTTGTCTCCCGCTGTCTGCTCATATATGCAACACTTGTTTTCTGAGGAAGTAGATCAAAGTCTGTGGTTCACTTAGGGTCTCCTAGGTGACACTGGGTCAGGCAAAACGACGCTCTTTCTGGTTTTGCCAGCAGAGAGCTCATAGATCAGAAAAATCACCCAAGTCACAATGTTAAAAAATTATAGGGCTTCCCTGGTGGCGCAGTGGTTGAGAGTCCGCCTGCCGATGCAGAGGACGCGGGTTCGTGCCCCGGTCCGGGAGGATCCCACATGCCGCGGAGCGGCTGGGCCCGTGAGCCATGGCCGCTAAGCCTGCGCGTCCGGAGCCTGTGCTCCGCAACGGGAGAGGCCACAACAGTGAGAGGCCCGCGTACCGCAAAAAAAAAAAAAAATTATAGAGTTACCGTCGGCCACTGGGTTTGTCTGCAAGGGGTCAGGTGGGGGCATTCAGTGGTGCTCAATAACTGTACGTGGACAGATTGACTGGTGAGTTGCCAAGTGAATGAGCCTGTGGATTAAGGAGCACTTCCAAGTCCCACAGGCCTTCCAGCCTCACCAGACCAAGGACATGAGAGGGGCATGGGACCCCTCACACCCGCTCCTGGCTCCGGCCAAGCCCGGCTCTAGTCGGCAGTGGACTTTTTAACCGTTGTTTCCTGGGATGCGTGTGTATCCATCAGAGTTCTCCAGAGAAACGCACCAGTAGGGTGTGCATATATCCTATTGGTTTTCTCTCTCTGTGAGATTTAGTCTAAGGAATTGGTCCATGCAGTTGGGACGGGGGCACATCTGAACTCCGTGGGCAGGTGGGCAGGCAGGAAACCCGGGCAGGCTCCCTGCGTTGCAGTCTTGAGTTTGAAATCTTTCTTTTCTGGGAAACCTCCATCTTTGCGCTTAAAGCCTTCAACTGATTGGGTGAGGCTCACCCAATGGCTGGTGATCTGCTTTACTCCCAGTCTTCTGATTTAAATGTTAATCTCATCTAAAAATACCTTCAAGGAAATATCTAGACTGGTGTTTCACTAAACAGCCGGGCAGCAAGGCCCAGCCGAGTTGACGCGCGAAATTAACCATCGTAATAGGCATACAAGATACTCTTGAAATGGCCTGCTCTCTTCTCCTGAAAACTGGAGGGCTGTCTTCATGGTGCCAGGACTTTGACATCGTTTGATATCACCTGTGATGAACCAGGTGGTTGCTAGAACTGGTTTGCCCCTCTCACCGTAAATGGTCCCACGGTTTCAAAAGTGGGAAAAGCATTCAGAAGACACAAGAGCAGATCTTCGCGGGCGTACCCCCTCCCCCCCGACGTCCTGGACAGACGCGCCAAGATCAAGTTCATCCACCCCGTGGCAGATGCTCTGGACGAGGCTGTTGGGATGATGGTCACCCCTGGCTGCTTTTTCAAGAGAGCTTTCGGGAGCTTGAACTCTTTGCTGTTGAATTCAGTAAGATCCTGCATTTGGTCGAATAATTAAAGAAAAGGTCACTCTGTGCCCGAGTCTTGGGTTCTGAGATGTTCTTTTCTGACCAAGAAGGGGACTGGTGGAATGTGCAGAGATGGCCACCAGATGGCACTGTTGCCCGACAGAAAGCATGGAGTGGCGGGGGAGAGGGGGGCGGGGATGGAGCCCCTTCCAGGACCGAGGAAAAGAGCAGTGAGCGCCCAGCGCCCACGCAGCAGAGATGTCTGAGTCCTGGAAGGGCCAACCCCACGGAGAGCTGCGGGGCACCGAGGGCAGCTGCTTTGGGGGAACTGCCACTAGGCCTTCCCTTTGCGGATAAAACTTTGTTTGCCTCTGCGTCCCTTTAAAGCCCGGGACACCAGAGGAAATGGAACTCTTTTCCTGTGGGCTCATCATTTGCATTCCGTGTGCCAGACAGGCAGCCTCATCTCAGAAACCGCCCAGCCGGAGCCTCCCTGCCCCAGATTCTGGAGCAGAGCCACGTGTACTTCTGCTGCGGTTTTTATCCTCCCCAAACACCTGCTGCGGTGAGACCTTCTAGGTGCTCGTGGGGCCCCTTTTCCTCGACCCCAGCCCCCCCTGAGGTCAGGTGGTACCTGGTGCTCAGGGAAAGGGAGGGGGCAGGAAGTGATGCCCCCTCCAGCCCGGGCCCTTGGCATTCCCCTTTCTCTGCCTCTTTCTCCTATGGGATTGGAGGTGAGAGACTCCCCCAGGCCAGGACGTGTGAGGAAGGCGCCAGGGCCGTGAGCCTCTGCTGGGAGGGGTCTCTCCCACGAGCTTGGGAACTGCCCCTGACTTGTGGCCTGAACAAGCAGATTGTAGCGGGTGCTGTGAGTTCTCACCTGTGCAGTTCTGGGCCACTTCTGGTCACCTGCGGACCCCAGTGTGGGAGCCGGGGAGTCTGGTGGGTTAACTCCCGTCCAGGGGTAACCGGAGCCGATGAAGGACACATGAAGGGCAGGAGTAGAGAGGCAGACCCAGGGACGGTCCCAAGGGGCTCCTGCAGCCACGCGCACGGTGTCTGCCTCACCCCCTCACCCCGTGTTCTTCCCGAGCCAAGACCTGGTGAGTCCGTGTCTCAGAGTCTGATTTGGAGGAGAAACAGATGAAGATCCCTCCCTTGATTTCAGGCCTCGTCTGACGCACGGCAGAGCTTGGGTTACCCCACCTGACGCCGCGTCCTAGAGAGCATCCGGGACCAGGGCCGGGGAGTGATGGGGCCACTGGTCCCGTGGGTCACGGTTCTTACCCGATTGGGAGCTCCCTCCGAGGCTGGGTCTGCCTGTCCCCCGCCCCCTGGTGGAGTAGGTTTGTTGCGTGGGACCAGGCCCCGGTGGGCATATGGAGTCCCCTAGCCACTTGGTGTCGCATGACCAAGGGTTTATTTTCCCATCAAAATACAGGAGAAAGCAGGGATTTTATTTTTTGATTAAAAAGAGAAGAGTTCCTTGCTCCCCTGTGGCTTTCTGGAGCCTCCTCGGAGGCCCTCAATCGGCCCACGGCATCTGGAGCACACATGACGCCCAGAGCAGAGCTGCTGGACCCCAGGCTGGGCCGCTGGGGTCTTTGCCCACCTTGGTCTCACTCAGGGCTGAGCCCCTTGGGTCTCCTGGTAAATGGGTCACGGCCGCAGAGCGAATGGCGCTTGGGTCACACCCAATGGTCAAGAAGGCCCACCAGTCACTGTGTACTTTTCTTGGTGTCAGTGAGGGTAGGGGACAGCCACCTCCCCGGCACTTTGGAGAAGCCTGGACATGTCCGGAGGTGTCCCCTCCTGGGCTTCACTGGATTCACCTCCCGCTTTCTGGAAGGCGAGCGTCTCACCGAGGCCCCCAGCTCAGCTGCCTTCTCTCTCCGGCCCCGTCAGCAGGGTGTCTTCTGAGTGCGGGTGGCGTGGTACCCTGCCACGTGGTGCCAGCAGCGTCCCCGCAGACCCATGCCAGAGCCGGGGTGCCTAGTGTTGGTGGCATTCACAGAAGGACATAGGTGAGTCTGCACGGCTGCAGGCAGACACTGGCCAGATCTCGGCTCCGCGTGGAAGCCGGAGGCCGCAGTGACTTGGTCAGGAAGCCAGGTGGCCCGGACAGTGGCAGCTCTCAGAGCCCTGATCTGATGGAGCTGCCTGTTCTTCTCTGAACCCGAGCTGGGACTGTGGACGGTCAGGACCGGAGGGTTCCATGGATCCGGAGGGTGACCGCGGGGACTTTCAGTCCCCATGATGGACTGGGTCCCGCGGGCTAGTGACCTCTGGGCCCAGCAAGGGCACTGCCGTCCACGTGCGCCTTGGGGAACCCGCTCCAGCCTCCTGTTGCTGGGAGTCCAGTGACCGAGGGGATAATTGCAGGGCGGAGGCAAAACCCGTGCCAGGCCTGCCCTGACTTGGGTTTGGGTTGGAATATGCCATTACTCACCTGCTTCCCACACTCCCCAGCTCGGCTCTGACTGGCGTGTGACCACGGCCTTCTTTGTCCTCATAGATCCAATGTCAACAGGCCCAGAGAGACCGGAGCTGAGTTGTACCCGTGGAAGGCCACGGGGGGTGGGGCAAGGCACCGCCTTTGAGGGAACGCGGGTTGGGTCCTCGCTCAGGAGACTGGCCTCCAACGGGGTCAAGATGCTGAGAAGGTCTGGAAATGAGGGAGGGGAGCCGATGTCCCACTCGCCTGACGTCAGCTGCCAGGAGACAGGAAGGCTCGGGCTTCTCCGCTCTGGCAGAGGAAACAAGTGCCTCCTCCTAATTGTACCCATCGGGGCCTCCGCTCCAGAGGAACTCGGTGCTGCTGGAAAACCTCAGGAGATAACGAATCGTCTCTACATACACCCATGAAGCACCCGATGAAACTCAACCACCCCTCGTTACAAAACCCCACGTCAAACAAAGATGGAAGGAGAAGGCTTACGTGGGGAAAATACCATTTTTCAAAAGCCAGTGAGAAGCCGAACTTTAAAATACGGACCCCAAACCATTGCCACTAAAGGAGGGTTCAGAGACGCCCCCCCCATTGTCACCAGTGTGACTCGATGTGGTGCTGGTGGTGCCGGGCTGCAGGGGTAGAAAACAGAAGAAGCCTCAGGAGAGAAACGCAGTCGGAAACCTGCGGGGTGGGGGCAGGTACCGGCAAACCCCTTGTTGGCTGTTGACAAATCACTGGGGAGGGAGCTGGAACCCGCTCCACCCACTGGGGCTGCTCGGGCGAAGGGTCTCCGGGTGCGGGACTTTCAGCGGGAAACGGGAAGAATCCTGGGCGAACTGCGATGGGCGGGCTGTGCTCCCGGCGCTGACTGACGGCCCCCTGCTTCCTCCCCGACCGGGATGAGTGATCCATCTCATTTGTAGTTTTCCTTTGCATTTGTACGACTATTGCCGGTCCTTTCACGTGTGCTCCGGCCGTCGGTGTTTCCTCTTCTGTATGAGTTTCTCATTTACATTATTTGTCCATATGTCTACTAGTCTTTTTGTTTTTGTCTTTTGCGTTTGAATTGCAAATATCCTTTGTCTCTGCAAGCCCCCTTTGGACCTTAGCTTTTTTTTTTTTTTTTTTTTTTGTGGTACGCGGGCCTTCCTCTGTTGTGGCCTCTCCCGTTGCGGAGCACAGGCTCCGGACGCGTAGGCTCAGCGGCCACGGCTCACGGGCCCAGCCGCTCCGCGGCATGTGGGATCCTCCCAGACCGGGGCGCAAACCCGGTTCCCCTGCATCGGCAGGCGGACGCGCAACCACTGCGCCACCAGGGAAGCCCATGGACCTTAGCTTTAACTGAAACATGTCAGCACAGAGATATTCATAAACAAGGATGTCTACCGCGGCATTATGTGTCATGGAAACTGCAAAACAATCCACAACAAGTGATCTGGAAATAATATGATTTTCCACCAACAGGGTGATTGTTTAATACATGATGAGACAACTCGACTATGGAATATTATGCAACTATTTGTAAAGAATGAGTTAAATCTACAGATGTGACCTTAAAATATTCCTGTTTTAGAAATAAAAAGATCTCTGTCTCTCTATGTTCACATGAGCACAGAAAGCTGAAAATTTATACCCCAAATGTGCTCATATTGACAATGTGGTATTGGAATTAGAGGGAGCTGGGGGGAAGTTTTCACTTTTAATTTATTTGCCGCTATATCGTTTGCCTAGTAACAAAAGTCAGATTTTTTTTTAATATTTAAAGGAATGTACAAATTAAAGAAAACTTGTAAGGATGCAGAACGACACGCATACTGTAATCCTTTTATTTAAATAAAAACAACTGTTAGGGGAATTAGAGACAAAGTGTTTTTTTTTTTTCTTTTTTTTTTTTTTGCGGTACGCGGGCCTCTCACTGCTGCGGCCTCTCCCCTTGCGGAGCACAGGCTCCGGACGCGCAGGCCCA